>NC_134983.1:12424242-12727272 GCF_050947335.1 Megachile rotundata
TCTGTCCAGAATTCACACTCACGCAGGCTAATGAGCGACTTCACGCCGTTGGATGTCTTTTCTTTTTTGTCGTCGATTGAATAAGGTATAGAGAAGTCGTTCGTGCGATGTCATAATGCCGTCGCGAACGAATGACATTGGCTCGAAAAGATACGCCTCCGTGAATGCGTTCCGCGCGGAAGAAAAGAACGCGAGGACAAATAGGAAATAAAAATGAAAAGATTTCGAGTCATCCGAAAGTCTAGGCTAGCCCCTGGTTGCCCAATTTCTTAATCGGCTTCTGGGAATCGGGGCCCACGATGCCGTTTAACTATAATCCGATTACAGGATAGAAATGGCGGCAGGTGAGCATAAAGGCAGGGCCCAGCTTTCATGGGAATATAATACCATAATCGACGAAAGGAGTGGTCTTCCTTTTCGTCTCACTTTCTTCCTTCTTCGATCTCTCACGGGCTTCTGCCGTGAAATCGGCGGCGATGTTTGCCGATTCGACGCGTGCCAATTTCAAAAGCGGAAGGAATCGTGACCACAATCGACGTCATCGGGACTATCGTTAACCGGAATTGTAACAAGAAATCGTTTAATTACCGGCTCAATTTCGTCGGCTCGACTTTTTATTACATTTTCAGTCGTAGCCACGTTTATGGGTGTTCCGATTGAGAAACTTGGAAGTATCGATCTCCGATTTGATACAGAACGGCCATAAATAATAGCGATTCTTGACGAAATATGCCAGAGCTACGATCACCGATGGAGGACTAAACGGTCGTGAGAACTTTTCAGTCTCTGTGGAAATATCCTCGGTATTCTACTTGTAAACTATCGAACTTCAAGAAATCGATAAAGTGCACATCAATTATTGCCTATCGCGCCTGACATGTTTTACCGTATAATATACATACCACACGTGCTTACAAGGAAAAAACATAAAATACATAAAATTATACAAAATCTGCGTGAAAGAATTTCGCGGAGAATTAAAGAAAAAAGGCAGAAGAAACGGTAATCGGCTTTTAAATTTTGAACGAAACGGTAAGGAACGCCTTTCGTGTATACCTGACAGAGAACAATTTACGATCCGCCTCGTGACGGGTAAAATTAATCGATAACGAAAGCAAGACGCAGAGCCTCGATCGGCTGGAAAATATCGCAGCGTAAATACAAACGATTTGGTAGCCACTGTCCCGTACGAACACTGTCTGAAGTTAATGAATCATAAAGACGTAAAAGATCGTTCTCGTAAAGATCGCTACAATGCCATTAACACCGTTCGTAATTAATGCACAGTCAGCGTATCACCGTTGTAACATTCGACGGCCTCCGAGCACCTCGGAGAAGCGGTTTCTCCTCTGCACGTAGAACGACTTCGATCTTTTTCCCTTAATTAAAAATAACGATTGCTCGTTCGAGATGCGGTCTCACAGTTGGCGGCGTCGAAACGGGATTGGCACGGGCATAATCATAATTTCCCTTCATTCCATATTTTTTATCTCCTCTTTCTTCTGAGAATCTCCCGGTAACTAGCACACGGAGCCCCTTGTAAATGTTCAAGGATATTCCTGTCACCTTTAACATTCGTACACTCCTCATTCTTCGAATGACAAGAAATTGATGGAATAAACTTTTTGACTTTTTTTACTGAAATCGTATTGCACCCTCAATAAAAAAACTCTTCGCATGTACAACAGCAAGTTGCAACTTCTTATACATGTGACAAATAAAAGGGAGAAACGGTCTCTGTTAGCTGATCTCGTTTTTAGAGTAAGACATATAATGAACATAGTAATGAACATCTATTACTTAAGACATAAGAATTTGAGGTTCAAAGAATTTGAAACTTGAAGACAGCAATTTGCAGATCTTAGAGGATGTGATAGATATGATTCACTGATTTGACTGTCTAGAAACTTGAGGACCTAGAAAACTAGAGACTTAGCTACTTAAGAACCTTGCATTTTGACTATTTTGAAGTTTACGAATCTAAAAGATATAGAAGACTAATAATTTAGCAATCTAAGAGTTTGAAGACGAAATTTAGAAGACATTCAAAAGCCAAAGTTTGTCGACCTCAGGTTGAAAAGGAACGTCCCAAGAAGCTATCCAATTTACAAATTCATCGAAAGCACGCAAGATCCCATGAATTCCTGGAAGCTCGGAAACAGAATTTCGCTCTCTTTTTTCCTCGTTATTCAGCGACGTGAAGCATCGTTCTCCCACGCCATGTAACTAACGCACAAGTGCCGTGCACAAGTGCGGCCACGAGGATTTATCGAGCTAATTTTGGGACAATGGCGGAGAGAATGAAGGAAGAACGCAGCAGGAGGATGAGAAACCGGTGGAAGGGAAAGAGGTTGAGGATGCACAACAGGTTACCTACCGGCTACGAGTACGGACGGTAGTTAACGGTGCGAATTGCTCGCCATATACGTAGCCTGTCACGGTTATGTTGGCCCGGCTAATGCCAGCCGGAGACTCACGTACGGTTTACACAGCCGTAAATATACCATGGGACTAATGTGGTGCAACTTTACGTCGCGGCTTACACGATCATCCCCCTCCTTATTGGTCGCGGTACCGTGCCCGTATGCGAGTATGTACACGAGTCCGCTCGAGGGAAGGAGTACGCTGGATCAATTAGGAATTTAAATTTCCGCCGTTCGACTCGTCCGCCTTTGGACATCAAAGGAATTTTTCACCTGGAACTTGCAAGGCGACGTTCATCGTTTCACTAAGGTTACACGATCGAACTTGCAGTCAAACGAATTCTTAAATTTGCATTTCTTCCAAGTTCATCACTTTCGAAACTAAATCATTTTCAAATGTTCCACTTTCTTATTTCCTAGTTCCTTTAAGTCTTCAATTCACGCGTTCCTACAGTTTTATAGTTTTGAATTTTCAGACTAAATTTTCTGGCTTTTTAAATCTTTTAACCTCTAGATTAGCAAATTCTCAGATTATTAGTTCCAAATGTCATGCACGAGTTCCTTGATTTGAATAATGCATATGATTGTAATAAACTGACCGATAGTGTCACAAATACATTTGATGCAAGGAATACACTGTTCTCTTTAACCAATCACTTCTTTCACTAATCAGAGCTCATCTTGTGAGCGAAGAGTAAATTCATTGAATTAATGAAGTCAAGTATCAGTAAGGCCAAACATTGACAATGTATCGATACGATCGAAATAATCGATATTCGCATCACCAGAATTTCACGCACAAATGCTACAGCAACAAGTGTATCGATAATACTTCCGCGTTACGTATCGACTGTCCATTTCATGGATTTCATCGTCATCGATACGCGTCGCGACGACCACTTGGCTAAATCCACTATCGACTCAATTATTGTTATTTATTTCAATAGGAATGCCCGCTAATGGCCGACCTTATTCCCGTTCGTAGCCGGTAGTTCGTGCATTTGCATGCAATTTACTTAAATCAGCGGTCGAGCCGTGCCCGACAACGCCACGTTCACCGATCGCATAAACCACCACGGAACCATTCTGACTTCTTCGAAGGTGTAGGTTGCTGTATCGAATGTCTGGCTGCTGTTGGTGCAGTTGCTGCTGCCGTGGCTGGGATCTGCACGGTGACAGGATCGGTCAGATCTCGTACCGATACGGTGGTACTCTCGTTTCAAAGCAATTACGCATAAATTTTCATGCCATGGCTACGACCTTTCCACCGTGGCTGAGTTAACAACTACCAGCGAACTTGCTGGCTCGCCTATTCTGCATCGCTCCCGGTAAAAGACTAAAAAAAACGCTGATAGCCCATCAACGCGTTAATAACTATTTTATTCGTTTTTCGAGTCGATTCAAAGTCACTTAAGACGATGATATTTAAACAGCATATTCGCTAGACGACATAAGTTGAGGTGTCATCGATCTCCATGAAACTTTTCCTGATAATTGCAGTGCAAAAATAAATTCATGCATATGTGGTCCTTTTTGTTAATATTCGTTATTTTGGAAGATATGCAGAGTTTAATTGGTTGATTTAAATTGGTATTAAATTATTCAATCATATTGCGACAGCTGTGGTAGCGAAGTAATCATGCGTTCTTGATTTAATCTCTTCAAATCCCATATGACCAATAAAACTTTTTCTGTTTTTACATATTTTTTCTGTTTTAATTTATTTTATATTTTTATATTCTTCAATATTTTCATTCTTTTATTTGGTAGAGTTTCGTCAATTTATTTGAACAATTTTTATAGTACGATGTTAAAATTATAGAAATTTCATAAATGATATAAAATAAACGATATTATAAAAACTTATAATACAAATAAATTATTAAAACAATAAAAATGTCAACGAACACTTAATTATTTATAAGAAGGAACATTTGCATTTGCAAGAAACTTTAATCCCGCTATTTAACCCCGTAACTCCAGCCGTTCGTGAACAATGAAAATAATTTTCCACGTGGAAAGAGGACGTGAACGCAACGGGATTTCCCGCGAACGTTGTTAATCCCCGGTGAAAAAAATCGAAGCTCGCGAGACGAACGAATCACGTGAAATCTTGTCACGTTCGCGACTCTTGTACCGTGGATCGAGGCTGCAAATTATTCCCCGACTTGCACAACCCATTCAGGCATTTGCGCGTCATAGATTGACCATCTTCGGTTAAATTAACACCGTCTTCGAAGAATCGACGGGTCCCGGCACCGCGTGAAAGTGGCATAACTTACTTCGACTTCGGATAAGCCACGTTCCACTGACCCTGGCTGCTTGATGAACACGTCTTTCAACGATTTTACCAAAACAGGACTATAACCGTAGCCGCGTTAATAGATTACCGGCCATGTCACCGCAAGCGATTTTTCAAACGTCTCCACTTATGTGAACACTGACTCACATTGCAACTTTGGTTGATCAATGGATGCAAATCAAACAAGCTTAATTTAAATATATGGATGCATAGATACTCGTCAAATGGACTTTGTTTTCTGTGTTATCTCGTAGGTACTTTATCTGAACTTGAAGTAGAATTTTGAATTTGAACCTAAATTTTGAAAGTGTATATTTTAATTTTTAGAAATAATGTATATATCTAGTACTGTAGTATTCATACAATATGTAAATATATTATTGTATATCACTCTCATAAGCAAAAAATAAATGTAATAAAGAAATCCTTAAAAACTGTTACATTCGTTAAAAGCTCTCTTATTTTTCAAAGTACCAGTTCTTGCGAAGCAAGAAGTTCATCAGTGAATCTTCTCTGAAAGATTCTTCTTCTGTGCACCTGTCAAGGTATACAGTTCTATAAATAACTTCAAAAGATGATATTTCGCGTTACGATCTCTTCCATTAATCTTAACAATATCTCAAAGATGTTATCGACATATCATCAGGCATCAATAAAATATCGATAACTTATCGATAATCACCGGCAGCGTTTCTAATAGCCAGATAAATGGATGCAAAATGAATGTTCGGAACAGGTAATTCTTAACGATCTGCGTCAGCTTTAAGCACGTTGGAAACCATCATTTACTAAGGATCAAACATCTGCAGACACGCGGGGCGGGTTAGATGTTCGTCAAACGCGACGTTTCGCATACGAGGAAGACATTGTCCATAGGTTAATCCTGCGGTCGCGTCATTCTTCTGCAAGTCACTGATAGGTTACGGTTGATTGCAGTAATCTTCGCGTCGATGTTCCGTAAAACAATGAAATAAAAAATACTGGAAACACGAGGCATTACTAAATAACGGTATGCCTAACTACGGGCTTTAATGCACCGAGAAAACTATAATCGCTCGAAACTTTGAGGCCGACGTCGCAGGCGAGCTCGTGTCTCGTGTGTGACCTACATATGTGGTCCTACAATATGTTCGGTTAAGTGACATTTTGAACCCCAGATACTTTAAATATAGTAGAAGCAGTTTAAGTATAAAATACATTGTGTGAAGATGCAGATGTCGAGTAAGATGTTTGAAGAAGGATAAGTACATATGCAACGTAAACTTTGGATGAAAGTGCTTTAGGAAAGAAACTGTATCATCGAATGATTGATAACATCTATATTCACATGTTGAGAGTATTAAAAACGGGAGTTTCACAATATTTGGTTTGAAGTTTCTGAAGTATTGAAGACGCAAGTTTTCTTCGAGAAAGATAGTTACCTTGAATGTTATAAAGCTGATTAGAATATCAGAAGGTAGACAGGAGCGTTAGACTTCTGATTCGATTGAAACTGGTACATGATAGCGAGTAGTCAGATACCGACATCAAAGAGATAGTAAACATTGCGGTTGTTGAGTCTTGTTTGGTCGAGTGTGACAAGCTAATGGTGTCCTTGCTCCATCGAGGCCCCGATTGAAAATACCACGCTAGTGTCTACCAAATCGGACCAAAGTGAGCGGACAGCCACAGTTAGTATAGTCCCAGATGCAAGTGACACGCGGCCGATTGCCGAGCGAGAGGCGAATGTCGAAGGGGAGGTGTTGGCTTTCGAACCGAAGCACGTGAACGTTCCACTAGCGCAACACAGAAAACCATAAAACCCGCTATGGTAGCCGTCCACCAACGAACGGCAGTCATAAAGTCGTCTCGTTAACAAATTGTCCGAACTCGCGTTTTGTGCCGCGAAATCAATGCGATACAAAATATTCTGATGCTTCAATAGCCAACAGATATTCAGCTACTTCAACGAACGTCTCTGTGATTTCTGACTCGTTCGAGAAGATAACGTATCCCTGGACAAATAAGGCGAGCATCGCGAAAACATCAAACAACGCTGAATTAAATGGCTATAAATACGATAATCATCGAGACAGAAGCAACTCGAAGATAAATATTCAAAAAGTTTGGTAACATCCTCGTATGGATGTATACAGTCTCATTTAATATGTAAATTATTTTTACGATGAAATACCTTGAAAGACCCTGAAATTCGCGATGATCTTGAGGATTCTTTTACTGACACTACATCACAATGTTCTAAAATCATGCATGCATCTGTTAGACATTCTGTCTTTGATAGCGATGAAAATTATTTAGATATTCCAGGGTATAAGTCCCAATATTCCACTCTAACTTTTTAAATTACAGAATTTCCTCAAGAATGAAAAAATGTTAACATTCACTTTTGTAATCTAAAATAATTTGTAATTTAAAAATTTAAAAATCATAAATTCGCACTCGCTCATGTATTAAAAATAAAGAACCTGGTGATAAAAATCGTGCTGTTATTTAACAGAAGCCATCCAAAACCACTTAGCCCATCGGGAGCCGCGCTTTGTGAATCTCTGGCATGGATATTGTAGTAACGAAAGATCAAACATCCGCTAAGAAGGATATATGACACCTGTCCGATAAGCGCAGACAGGTATTCGTCGATTCACGTGTCTACCAGTTTACACCGTGAACATATATGCCGTTAAGCCGACCCGTCACGAGTCTGCAAGGTGTTCTTGAGAAATGCACGGTCTTTTTCTCGATTACGCGTGCAATTAACAGCCGGCAAACGAGGTATAAAAAATAATAAGAATCTCTCGTGGCGCCTCTGTTTATTATATCGAACGCGAACGAGCTTACGCACAACCATGGAAAGAGTTGTACGAGGCTGCCGGGACCCGCGCAACTCGCTAACGAGCTAAACTCGTAAATAACTTTGATTCAGTCAACCAGGAAATGCTTCGTACCTGTTGCGTTATCTCTAATGGTAATAGTCATGTCCAAAGTGTGGTTATTAATATTTAAACTGCTTCAAACATTGTGAAGGTTTGATAAGCTTATCGGTGGAAGTACATTTATCTACATTTTTCCTTTGCACTGAGTGTTACATATGCGATCAAAGATCTCGTCAATTTAAACTAATTTTAATTTCTCCTCAAGGTCCAGAAACGTTCAATGACCTTTTTGGCAAATAAGATACTTTATTTTCCATTTCTGTCCACATGTCTTTTACGTGGACGTTATTTACTAGTTTATATTCAGAATTAAATGATTCGTTTAACCTAGATAAGATAATGACATAATTGGTTTGCAGAATAAGTTATAAGTTGATTAATCATTTGATTTTTCTGCCTACAATCATTTAAGATCGTAAAGGTGACTCAGAGCAGGAGAGTGACTCGTCACCATTGCAGGTTTCGTTTGTCGTTGCTACGAGAAGTATAATATGCATCACTGATTGGCATCGCAGCTTGTACCTTCGGGGAACATCCCTGCGACACGTTCGAGGCATAGGGGTTTCGTATGGACCCGACGACTTTGTTAGCGCACCCCGATGTAGATAGAGCACCTCCCTGTTACGCTGTTCGCCATTTGAATGGTAGAACCTAACCGGCTGTAGGTTACCGTGCTATCGATGCCGGTGTACAACGTCGAGGTAGGCAGCGTAAGCGCCAAGAAGAACTCAGTGCTTTCCGTGAAACACCTTCGTGAAACGTACGACGTTACTCGGGGAACAGGCTCCTGCTAGAGATACTCGAAGATGCACCAGGAGCAAGTACCGAGAGATGTACGACGAGTGCTGGATTCCAAGGTGGACGTAAATACTGGGGATGCTAAGGGAGACAATGAATTTTCGTTCCTACAATTTCACCCCATCTGATCCATAAATTTTGTTTCGTGGTATTTAGAAAGTATGTGTAACAGGAAAATTTGGTCGATGATTTATTTCTTCAGAAATAAAAACAAGTTTCTTTGTAACAACTTCTTTGGAAGTCTCTTTGTATGTTCAAAATAAAAGATGCCTCAAAAAGTGTTTCAAGAGTCCTCTTTAAAAATGTTGTTTATACATTAAAATTCAAGTAACAAACTTCACAAAAGGGTATAAAGAAAGAATATTGACAAGATTAAAGAATTAAAAGCCCACTGTAATGAATCAGCATTTGAGTTTCTACGTTTCTTCAAAATAAAAAGTGTCTCAAAAAATGTTCCAAATCAGAAGACCTCCTTTGAAGATATTGATCATACATTAAGATTCAAGTATAAAATTTTATAAAAATGAAAAAGTAATAAAGTAAAAAAGTATGCTAACAAGAAAAAATTTAATGTAACGAAGAAATTAATATAGTTTATAAAGTTGGCAAGAAATAAATATAGTTTGAAGTGGGAGTACAGTGTAGATAGAAGTTAGAATCGTGCCGAAAGTCGGTACGCAAAATGGCGGCGCAGACAAAGGAGGACAACGATAATTTGCATCAACGAGCGTATTTGATCGCGAGATAACCGCGGCAATGAAACGCAGGAACAGCAGAGGTCTATTCGAGGCAGGTGAAACGTCGACGATCAAACACGTAGACGCGGGACGCCAAGGTGCGGCGTTCTCGATCGATTCTCGATGCACCTTACGACCTCTGCTCGACGCATATGCCATATGCATTACCGTTGCACGAGCCTTTAACGTTGACTCGAGCCTCCACCGGGATAGATAATTTCGCGCGAACGGAAATTCTGCGGGCTCTGCGAGAGATTGAAAGAAGATTTAATAAGCCCTGCTGGTCGTGTATCGTCGTCTTTCCAAGTACGTCGCGTTGCGTGTACATCGGCGAACATTATAGCACTCTCTGGGGAAAATGGCGGTCATGAAGAAGAGAACGTCGCTCATCATTTTTGGTTATTTAATATTCGAATTTAGAAAGTCTTGAGTTTGAAGCTTTGGAAACTTGGAAATTTGAAAATTTAGAAATTTGAGAGATTTGAAAAGACTTGAGAATTTCGGATATATAGAAGCTTGAAGATTTGAAAATTTAAAGACTATAGTTTAGAAACTTGTAAGCTTAGGAAATTGAGAATTTGAAAATTTGTTAACTTTGCACATCTGATTTCACAAAAAAATGAAACCTCTACACGAGTTCTGGATCAGAGAAAGATTACATTACGTTTGAATATAGTATCGTATCAAGACCTCGATTATCAAGAAAGAGAAGAACGAAAGGTTATTCCAAGATGAATGCGTAATTTCAGTAATTATCTGCGGTCTACCATGCGTACTTGCAACAACAGCGATAAAAAGGACTCTAATCGTCCACGTTTTACGCGAAGAAAAATTCCTGACTATTGTATCGAGCGTACGACCCATAACTCAATTAAAACGATTACAAAGTTGTATCTGTTCTGCATAAACAGTCGTTGATTAATTGCTACAAACGATAATGCTTTTCTGTGACATTTACAACTGAATCGGTGAGTTGTAAAAGAGTATACACGAAGGTAGAGAAAATCCGTAACAAAAGTGGCAATATATCGAGAATCTACTGTATAATAGATCAACGTCAGCAGTTGAACTACAAAGACTCATTTACTATAATTGCTAACCGCTGTGAGCAGCAAAAGTGTATTCTTAATCGTAAGAAAAATGAAGCTTCAACGTGAAAGACATATGAAATTGAACTGACCGTGTGTGAAAGGTATATCTATACTCCAAGGAGCTTCGTGTCAAGAAGTAATTACCGATTCATTCATCGATCATTTAGCAGACGTATTATCGAATTGTATGTACGTCTACCAGTGACGAATATAAAGTAAGCGGAGATATCGTTGTTGGATGTTCTTTTAAAATGTGGACTGGTCTTTTTTATGTGGGATGCAGATATCTTGGTTTAGAAATTAAGAGTTTTTAAATGTGGAAATTATCAAATTCGTATATTCTCAAATCCATTAATAATTCTTCAAGTTCTGATTTCCTAAGTCCCCAAATCTTAAATTTTCAATTTTTCAAATTTATACATTCATAGAATCTCTCATTCTCAAATCCCCAAATTGCAAAATCCACTACTCCTAAATTCTAAATTCCCAAATCCCCAATTTCTCAGGTCCCAACTTTCCAAATCCTCAAATCTTCAATTTCCAATTTTTCAAATCCCCAAATTCTCAACTCCCAAATTACCAAACCCCTAAATTCTCAAATCCCCGATTTCATAGAACCCCACATTCTCAAATCCCCAAATTGCCGAATCCACTACTTCTAAATTCTAAATTCTCAAATCCCCAATTCCTCAAGTCCCAAATTTCCAAATCGTCAAATCTTCAATTTCCAATTTTTTAAATCCCCAAATTCTCAACTCCTAAATTACCAAACCCCTAAATTCTCAAATCCCCGATTTCACAGAATCCCATATTCTCAAATCCCCAAATTGCCAAATCCACTGCTCCTAAATTCTAAATTCCCAAATCTTTCATTCTCAAATCCCCAAATCCCCAAATCCTCAGATTCTCAAATTACCAAACCCACTGCTCCCAAATCCCAAGTTTCCAATCCCCAATTCATAAAATCTCTCCGTTCCTAAATCTCCTCCTCGAATCTTTAGCTCTCAAAACTTGAGGCCTAATAAAAGTGATAATCACACGTGGCCTTTGAACACATCTCAGACAAGAAGTTCCAGGAACGCTATAATTTAACCCGGGCAGCACGCATCGTGCTTTCACCCGTGATATCCATAAATAATATTTGTTTCGAGAACGTCATGGTTTATTACGTATTGCACGAGATACGCCACGTTACCGCAAACTACAATACCGTTTAGCGTGCTTTAACGACCGATTTAACGATAGAACCAGGTACACGTGGTGCACGAGGTGGTCCAGACACATTAACCCAACGACGTATCTAGATTTACAGAGCATTAAGACGTTTCGTTGTTCGAACGTCGACTTGTCTACCAAAAAGATTTCCTATTAGTGTCCAGTTTTTTGTTCTCATTCTTTCTAGCTTTCGTCATTCGCGAGACGTTTCCTTTAACGAAGCGAAATCGTTAAGGTTGTTTGCGGCTGAAAGCACGAGGCTTCTAAGGCTCTGAATCGTCCGGCTCGCAAGTTTTTTCTGGTTAATTTGAGTAACTAGCGGATACCGGGAAACAAAGAGGGACGAGAAATCTTGATGAGCGGGCGTGGCTACCATTGCCGGACAATTTTATAAAGATCTAAGGATGGGATCAAACACCAACAAGTGTTGATTATGTTCGAAATCTTCTATACTGTATTTTATTAAAAGTACAAGCTACATTGCATAGGTTCGGTTTTTCGACATTAACTTTCCATTTAAAAATGATATTTTAGAGTTAGCATCTAAATGTTAGATAATAACGAATCTATCAAATGTTTGCTTTAGAGACATAAGAAGACTGGCTCAATTTTATGTTCCACAAGTGCTATCAAATAGTACTTGTCTATGACAAGTATATATAGTACATACTGACATGTGTGTCAGTATCAAATTTAAAGTTTACTGAAAACATCTATAAGAACCTTCCATTAATAATTGAACTAACTGGTTGCCCGAAAATTGTCTTGCCAACTATTCAGTACAATGTGCAGTCAGATGATTATCTAACAGTCAACAATTCTGTATGAGGAACATTAACGAAACATTAACATGATATCAAGAACACCGACAGTTTAGGCTGACGAAGTAGCCCACATGATTGCATTCCTTTTGTCAGTGTTAAAGCTTGTCGGTGTATAAGTGCTGCAAGCCATTTAACCAACTCGTTTTTCGAGTACTCCATAAACAACTCATATTTATTATTCATGTCTCGTGCGACATTTATTATTTATATCATAACATCAATTTTTCGATTCTCCTTAACCAAGCATTAGTTTTTGCAATGGACTTAGTTTATGACCGCATACTGAACTTGACGTGGTCCCTCAACCCCTATTTTGTGGACAAAGAACAGCAGGCAACATTAAGGAAACGGCGTGAATCAACAGGGCCGACGAACCTGCCTAAGCTTGGAAACCAGTTGATGGATCCGATCCATTTTTAACGAAATTACGGCAAAAAGGTTAAACGTTTGACGGCGAGGTTCGCGGTCGACGGGCAAAATTAAATTAATTATAAATCGTGGATCCACCATGAAATTCCAACGACCAGTTTTTGCATGGTCAACTTCTCTGCCTATGAGAATTACCGCGACTGTTTCAACAGTACAGTCAAGGGCAAATCCGACTTCCCTAGGGAAAACTGAGTGAAAAAACATTTCCACCGATTCGGTGGCTTTTTGACACTTTTGGCGTTTGGGGATTTGAAGACGAATTCAGGACGTGGCGACATAGATGGAGACGTTTGAAGGAATTTGGGGATGGAGACATGGGGAATTGGCACTTAAAGACTTTGGAGTTTCAGGAGTTTAGGGGTTAAGGATTTGGGGATTTGGAGATTTGGGGATTTGGGGATTCAGGGATTTGAAGATTTTATGACTTCCGAATTTGGGGCTTTGAGCTTTGGGTTTGATGACTCTAAAATTTGGGATCTAGAAATATGGAAATTGAGATACGGAGGAATAGAAATATGAGAATTCAGAAATTTGAAGAACTTGGAAATTTGAAAGCCAATTTAGAAATGTTAATATTCAAAAACTTAAACGCTCAGAAATTTGTAAGTAGACAATTGAAAAGTAGTTTAATTTATATAGAAGTGAAGATTGCAATCGAGTGTACCGAGGCAAAGACCGGATCCCGTATCGATACATCTTCAGCCACATAATTCGCGTATCCCACGAATTCTGCGTCTCCTTCTATTTGTATGTTAATTCATTGCCAGAAGAAAGGAATTAGCGATTCTGCAAACGCCGTGAAGGCGACGAGCTTGCTTCGCAGAACGATCGTTCACACGCTTGCTCTTTCTCTCTCCTCTGCCTTTTTGCCACCAGTGAATTCAATTATCCCGCATTATAGATGCTGAATTTCCTTGTCCCTCGATGTACCACAGAATTTTCTTACAACCTTACCGAGAAATTCACTGGTAATCGTGTCGCGACTCTCTCTCGAAAGGACGATCGCTACCTTGGAAATCTTGGACCAAGATGAAGCTCGCACGACCTCGTTACTCTACCCAGCCAAGCTTATTACTACGGACCACAAAGAGGGCGAAGAAACAGGAATCTCGAATAGACGTGGACGCATTAGTCCGAAACATGTTACGTAGAATCCCAGATGGGTGCACTTTTAGAGTAAACTTTTCTAATATTACTTGGGCAAACTTTGCTGTCTTTGTACTGTCTTGGTTACAGTTTTATTAGACTTTATCAAATTTTAGAAGGAGTTTGTTAGCGACGAAACTGTTGTATACCAAGTTTTCAGATCTGATAGTCGGATTACAAAATAAATTGTTGATGATTATGTTATATTTGGATGATTATGTGATAATCGGATTACAAAATATACAATACAATGTTATAATGTATGAGGTCCAGATTTCCAAATGTAAGTATAAGAAAATCTAGAAGTGTACTTGTCATGGCGATACTTGTCCTGGCTGTAGTATTCAAATGCAAAATAGTATGAAGCAAAATCGCACATATATGAATTGATTCCCATTTACAATGAACATGATCTAAGCACCAATTATATCATTACGAAAGGCGTTACTGCACAATGCGACTCCGGGTTATTAAACTAATAATAGCAGTATTTCAAGCAATTTCAGCGCACGCAATTCATCAATTCATCGAACGACAAAAGGGACATAATTACGTGATAAATGGTAGCTACCGGTTCGAAGATTAATGCCGAGTACGCGTGATATTTATAAGAAGAATAACGGGCAAATCTTGATCGGCCCGACGAAAGAAAAGGTGTAAAATAATTGTATCTTAATAAAATCTTCATCGACGATTACTCGAGAAACGTGATCGTTTCTTTTAACAGTTTTCAATCTTCGTTCGAGAAACCAATAATAAAATTATCACCGCGTGAAGAGGGATTAAAATTCAACGGGTCGAGGAGGGAAAAAAGGAGAGACGAGCTGCCGTCTCGATCAAGTTCCGTTATCATTAATTGCGTTTATTACGGCGGC
Organism: Megachile rotundata; assembly: GCF_050947335.1. NCBI lineage: Eukaryota > Metazoa > Arthropoda > Insecta > Hymenoptera > Megachilidae > Megachile > Megachile rotundata. The sequence goes on from NC_134983.1 coordinate 12,439,013, forward strand.
TTCGGATCAAACGTTTCACCGCAAAAGTGCGGATAAAAGCGCACCTGCTTCGACAGTTAGCACCGTCGAGATCTTACACACCGTATACACCGACACTCTAATTGCGTTCTCGAGTTTCTAGCACGACTTCCCGAAGATGTAGCGCGCCTTGCTGCAGCCTGTTTACCCTGTAAGCTAGACACAGAAGGGTTACTGCCAGCTACGTTCGCAATAAATGTAACACGTGCTCTCCTATGCTTTTTCCCAGTACTCGATGTCGCTTTCTGATCGACTAGTTTAATAATTCAACTAACGCTTCACCTGTCTGGGAATTTTTAATCAGACTTTTAAAAGATCAAATATGCAGACTTGAAAAAGTTCCACACAGATTTGCGTACTCTTATTTTTAAATCTTCAAATTTAGGATTGCTAAATCTTGAGAGTTAATATTTAAACTCGCGAATTGTAAAATATGCAAATTCTTGGATTTTTGAATTTTGTGCTGATCAAAGTTTCATGCTTCCACATTTATTATCATACTATCATATTGTCAAATTGTCAAAATGTCAAATTATCAAACAGTCAACCTGTCAAACTGTAAAACTATCTTATTGTCAAATTCTTAAATTGTCATATTGTCAAAATGTCATATTATTAAATTATCAAATTGTCCAATAGTCAAACAGTCAAATAGTCAAATAGTCAAATAGTCAAATAGTCAAATACTTAAATCCTCATATTGTCAACATATCAAAAAGTCAAATAGTCAAATTTTCAAGTAAACAAATATAAAAATTGTCCAACCAAAATTCACTGGTGACCAATGTTCGCACGCAACATACATACATGTGCTTCTCGCTGTAAGTTGCCCATCATTATGCCACTTTCATTTTCCTGAAACGATAAACGATCGTTGTCCCGTAAGAAATTACGCAGACCACAGTGGATCATATTATACTGACGTTCTCTTTATATTGTAATCTTGTACCCAGTGGATGTTACAAGAAAACGGTTAGCTTATTCCCCTCTCGATTATTCAGGACGTTTGTTTCGCGTCAAGGAACACGCGTTAAGCGACGCTCGTTTTGACAGGTACACGGTATAAAAATAATCGCGTGGGATTTGTGCGTTATTCCAGTCTTTTATTTCTCTTCAAGTACACATCAGCTGCAAGGTATCGTCGCAGTACTCGTTCGGGTTATAGGCTCGATGCCATTCACTTGTCGTTGGGATCGAACGAAAGATAAACCTGGTTCTTTAAAACTATCGCTCATTCGGACCCTGTCACAGTAGCTAACAATTTTGGCAGTGGTAATAAATGCACATACTTAATCATAATATGTTTCCGTGGTACATATAGGATGTTAATAAAATATATATACACATTATTATACAATTTGATAGGTTTGTGAGATTAATGCAATTTTTAAAATTACAAATGGTTAGCAAAAATTGCATCAATGTTATCTAATATTTTTAGTATCAATTTTATGGGTGATGTTAGTAATGTTTAAAATCATCTGATATTTTTGTACCATCTTCATGTTTCATATTTACATATTTTGCAAACCCTGAATTTACCAGGTATGCCATTTTAACAACCAAAAAACAATATACCCAGCTGTTTTACTTTAGAAATTATGATATGAAGCAAAGATTTCAATATCTTCTAAGATTTTGCAGCAACTTCTTTCTAAACGTGTTTAGTTTACAAGAAAGACATTAGATGACAAAGAGACTTGGTATGTTGTACTTAGGATATTAATAGAAGGTATCTGATCATAATTCAGTGATATATACGCGTATTAAGAATATTTTGAAACAACCTGCCGTGGGTGTGTCCGTGTACAAAAGCGTACAGGAAGATCACCTGTGCACCTCTTCTCCACGAAGAGAGTTTGCTTTTCCGACGATACCAAGTGATTTGAATAACAGTACTACGTGCTTTGAAGGTCTACTTAAATATTCTATTTTAGCTAGACGAGAAGGCGTTTGTGATTCTTCTGGCTACCAAAAGAATACGCGTTTCACGTGTTGGAAACGTCAGATGGACGACTTGAAGAGCAATGATTATTCTATCGATATTACACAATTTTCAAGTCTACAAACTTAGAGGCCTAAAAGCTTGAAAATATGAGAATTGTGCAAGTTACAATTTTGGAAATTTAGAAATTTAAGGAGTTAGAAATGTGAAAAGTTAGTAATTTGAGGATTTAGAATTTTTTACATTTCTTAATTTTCCAGTTTCACAAATTTCCAAATTTATAACATTGTAATTTTCTAAACTTTCAATTTTTATATTTCGACATTGCTGTATTTCTGAATTTTCAATTCTCCAAATTTTTACATTTAAAAATCAGAAATCTTCAGATATCAATTTTATCACTGCCAGCACGGTATACATCAACGTACGAGCAATGATGTGCCCAGGTAGAAGTAGACTTCGATCGATATACAGATTACGATTCGATATATGCGCAGTCCATTTCTAGAGCCGATGTCCGATACATTTATAAGTAATCTACGGATATCGACATGGGTTCGCAAATAGTCGCGCATTTACGCTTTCATTGGTCGATCGAGCAGTCGTCGACTGTCGGGTTCGTCCGGTGGTTGCATGAATAACGGCTTTCTACCGATCGCTGAAGATTCGCCCACATTGGCCTTTGAATCAATTATGTACGATTTATATTTATGCGAGGCAAAGAGGAAGAGAGGTGGACACACGGGGCGGAGAAGTTGAGAGGTAACGAGAGCACACATCGACAGACAGCGAACGTTGAAAGCAGAGAGAAATACAGGGAGGAAGCGTGAACGATAAAAGATGGCAGATCGGTTAAAAAGGGTGTAGTAAGAAAGAGAAGAGAAAAGTTGCACACGAGCTCGTTTGCGAAGGTACGCATCTCGAGGCAAATAAATCAAGGCTGCACCCAGATTTCAAAGCGTAAGATTACAAAAATTAATCGACCTGACGTTCGTTGCGATAAAAAAAAATGATCCTCTTCTACGCTCCTCTTTTCTTTTTTTTTTTGATCTTGTACCTCGCAGGAGTGTAACCGCATGCCGGTTTTCGTCCACGGATACGTAACGATCAAGCTACGGACAGCTGGTGGGGTTTATATCAATTACACCGATCGTGGCCATAAAATTTCGATGAACAAGACCGGGATGTCGTTAATTACACTGCACGCTTCGTAAACCTCCAAATAAGTTCGATAGGGAGCAGATCGCAATCGGGGACTGCTCCGATAATCTGTTCGATTAACAAGAAACCTCGAGCCACGCAAACTTTGTTGATCCGAAATCATGACGATCGATGTATCGTCACTTTCGTTGCATATTTATTTTATCGTTAATATTAACGGACGTTGAATCGGTGATGCGGATATACATGGGACATGCTTCGGTACAACGTATGCTTCCTCTGGCTCATGATATGTGAAGCAAAAAGAGACTGAGGTAGTGAGACTGAGGTGGCAAGAAACAAGAGTTCAAGGGATTTCTTGATAAAATTCTAGGATGATCTTTGAGGTGTACTTTCTTGAGTAAGTCTAAAGAAATACATCTAAAGAAAAAAATCCAATCCATGCAAGTATTAGTGGACATTCTACAAATTATAGGAAGTAGGTTTAAGGATAAAGAAACTTTGTAAAGATCATAGAGATACAGTAGTTGAGAGAATCTACGGAATAGTAATACTGTAGTTTATCAACCGGAGTTCTTTCGTTTAGGAAAGGTTAGTAACGCGGTCGGAAGTATAGAAAGGCTAATTGAAGAAGGATGCAGCGTACGTGGTTCTGTTACGCGGCTCGACTCATAATAATTATCAATAATCCCTCGCATTTAGGAGTAATCACAGCGCAACCTTGGTACGTCATTCCGACACATAGGGAATGAATGCTCACAGCAGCGAAACGTGTAACGAGATTCGCCATCGCGCGCAAGACTTAAGCCGACTTACAGTGTTTGATTTAACGTGCCAGGTTGTACGGGAACGAAACAGGAAGATAATAATTTGATGATTTATGCCCGTTCTTCGTAAATGTATCCTGGCCGGTAGTACGTTATTTTCAAGAACGACGAGGTGGTAAAAGGAGGCCTACCGCTCGAAGCTCGATGGAAGGTCAATTTTATAAATAATACGTTTTACGATACGGAAACGAAATGGACACGGCGTTCCTTCTTTTTTACCCTTTTCGCGGCTGTTATGTAACGGATCATACCGAAATTAGCCGAAACATCACGACGTCATATTTCACGGTCGTTTTTAATTTAACGAGTACCTCCCAACGCGAGGATCAGTCGTTTGACGAAGTTTAAGCCGCGGGTGGAAAAGAATCGACGCGCACAAGAGAAAGAGAAACGTTGCCTTTCCAAAAGATTTACGCACCGTGGCGGAATCACTCGACGGTCGATTCTCCGACTCGTCCAATAAATATCGGCCGTTGATCGACTTCGTATGAATTTGCACGATCGTTAGCTTCTCTTCGACACGCTTAATTAGCTCATCGTCAGTGATCCTTACGATTCAGCCACGTGCTTGTGAATCACGTAACAATCCGACGCAGATGCAACTTACGATCTGATCGAGGGATTCGTTAACGATTCCTGAACCATCTTTGGCACAACACTTATCAAACACATGCGATCTCTCCCGCCAAATATCTTGATTTATAATTACCGCGATGCATCTCGAGTGCAAATAACGATTATTAACGCACTACCGAATCTTAATGTACGAGGATGACGGGAGTGTACTTGAAATTGATTAAACGACTGTGTTGATATTTTGATAGCTGCGCGATTCTGAGCAATGTACTTTAGGATACGAGCAATAATAATCTCTTATCGGTATTCTAATTTTAATATATCATTACCTATTTATGTAAAACTATGTAATTATATTTAATAACTTTAAAATGTTATTTAAATATTATATGAAAACGTTTACTATACCGTTCCATCAAATGAAGAATTGCGAGGTCACGTCGCAAAATTTTGCCAAGGTAAACGACTGTTCTGCTAATACGTACCTGTAAACACAAACAATTTTCCTTATTAAAGTAAAATCTTCATACTCGTTAATAACATGAATTTGGGTTAAGATACAAATGAATTAAGATTAAATTTAAGATATACTTAAGTAGCTTGTTACGTGTGTTTATAGTGAAGTTTACATTACGCATACGAGTATAATTAAGTTTACTTCACGTTGTAATTAAGTTTACTTTAAGATAGCTTCACTCCAATAATTTCATTTGATATCAACATTCAGGTATACTGCAAATTCATTTTTATTCTTCCCATACTTTCCGAGTGACACCAAATACTTAAAGCTTGTCATTATAATTTACTGAAGTCGGCAAATCTTATTAAAAACACGAAAGAAATGAAAAAGGTGAATACTAAGATTTTATTAAAATAAAGGTGCATTTAGGTACAGCATCAGAACTTTTTGTCCAGAATAAAATTTTCTTCCAAAACCATGGAATTTGAAGAATTAAGTATTCATTTTTATGTAACGACTATAGCAGATTTGATATGGGACAAGTAATTCCATGACGGTGGCAGACAACGAGAGCATAAAAGTGCGGTTCGATAAATCTGTTAGGAGCGTTACGGTAGCGAACGTCTCTCGCTCTCTCCACTTTGGTTACTCGAAAACACACATGTAGGAATACACACGCGTACACACACGCGTGTAGAGAGCGGCGATACACGACACGTTGTCCCGGTGATATTAACGCGATACGACGAAGGCGGTGCATATATATTCTTTCGAAGTGGCTCGAGCATGTCACGTATGTATACGGGAACGCAATGCCGTTAAAAATTTAAGGAGCGGACTCAAAGGCCTCTTTCCGATTAAACGATAAAAGAGGAAATAAATGCGAGGCGTGCGTTGCACACGCCGGACCTTTTATCGCTTACACGGGAAACAGGATCTCTTGCCCGTTGATTCCTCAAGATTTCGTTTTGCGCGGGTGTTAAGGTCGCACGCGACTTGTTACGACCATGGAAATTCCATTAGGGGATTACGTACGACACCGGTGGGCAACTGCGCCCGCGAGGGCATGATGCACTGGTGTGCAGGTGAACCACACTGATGAGCTAATTTCTTCTTTTGGAAATTTGGAAGTTCTCATCTGTGATTTTCATTAATTTCCACATTATCAAAGTTCGAAAATAGAACTCTTATATTATCAGAATACAAACATACTCCATTTATGAATTATCGGATAAATTATCAAATCTTTAAATCTTGTATATTTTTACATTTGTAGAGTTATAAGAGTTTGAGTCCTCAATCCTTCAAATGTCCAAATACTTCAATTCTCAAATTTGAAATCCTACAATCCTAAAGTCCCCAAATTCCTAAATTTTCGAATCTCAAAAAACATCTCGATGTTCATTTTTTTAAACACGGTACAAAGCGAATAAGGAACAGCCGACACACGATGCTAATTATTCCACGGTAAAGATCTTAATGCTACCAAACATGGAAGTTAAAAAAGGAAACCGACTGGCTGTCATGAGTACGCGCGGTTACACGCAAACCAGTCACATATTTGTACAATTAATACCCGCGAGAGTACCGTAAAACGTGGAGCCAATCGGTCGACACGAAAAGGCATTAAGAGAAGAAGCCTCGCGTCGACACAACTATCCGCGTAGGTGTTAAACGTAAGCACACACTGTGCGACTGCGATTCCGAGAACCGTCTTCGAAATCACATTAATCACCGAGGAATATAATCGGTTGAACGGTGGTTAATTAAGAAACAATTTATCCTACCATTATTTATAACTGTAAACTGTGAAAATTCTTCATGATGTGATGGGCAACAATGGGCAACTGAGAGGTAACAGGGGTAGACAATTTATGTTCTTTGATCATTTCTGATTTGTATTTCTAAATTTACACGCTTCAAATTTTCGAGTTATCGAATTAAGTTTTTAAATTTTTATATTTGAACATTTGGAGAATTTGACATTTGAGAAGTTTAATGTTTCTTTACTTAATTTTATTATAGAATTACTAAATTTTTAAACTCCTCAGATTCTAAATTACTAAGTTTCTGTATTTATCAATGTCTATACTTATAAATTTCTACATTCTAAAATTGTTAAACTCGAGAGTTATCAAATTCTCATTTCATGATTCCATTTTAGGACTTCTTGTAAGTATTTAGAAGTGTATTTTCAAAATAAAAATTTCACGAAAGATTTCTTCAACATCACCGTACTATAATCCGAAGACGATGCGAAGCTTGACGTTTTACCGGTTTTAAAGGCGTTTAAAAGCTGCAAATATTTCAAGGTCGATATGAAGATGGTACTTGGAGAGTCGTTCCGAGGTGTCGGAAAGTCCATTGAACGCATATACACGTATGTGGGTCAATCGTAACCGAAAATTAATACGAGGAGCCTGTTAGCAACGGTGAGAAAAGATCTCGCTAGCAATATCCCTCCCGTTTTGGGCCAACTGCCCCTACCGGATCTTATATCCATGCAAATTGATTGTTATTGGCCATTACGGGTGACGGTGCAGCATCGTGCGGCTCGTTCGCTCGAAATTATAATACGCCGACTTCTGCCGCGTTTCATAAACGACCGTTCGTTAACCGCGCGCACGGAACGCCCGTAATTCGTCGCGTCCGATTAATTACGAATATGACGCTTAACTGTAACGCTGTTGCACCGTACAGTGTGAACCGATCTTATTATGCACGTAACGTACCATTATGTCGGACGATATTTGTATTATGCGCGTACGAGACTCGCTTTGAGCCCGTCGCATGGGTGCGGTTATATGCGCGCAAATGTGCATGCACATATGCGATTACGTATCCGACAACTATTCGAAACAAACTACGGTCAAATTGCATCGATATCTTTCATGCGGTATCCAAATTAACGTTCGTTCAAGGTAGACGATTTTATTATGGGATAATCGTTTTCAAAGCAGGAATTCTTTATCAGCATATAGAGAGTTTTTTATCAAATGTTAACCCTCTAAGTTCCTGTATCTGCTTTCAAACACTATTTAAGAACATTAAGATTATTGCTAATGTTTATATGAATGGAAGTTGATATTTCACTCATGAAAGGTTTAAAGTCTTAGAAACATCTTGAAGTCTAAAAATGAAAAAATTCAAAATTTTCATACCAGTCAAATTCTCAGTTGCAATGTGATAAATATGTTGAATACCAAACTACCAAAGTTTCCAAAAAATCCCAAGACCCTAAAAGTCTGAAAAGTTTCAAAGTAGCTGATAAAGCTATTAGAAATCAACAAATGTATTGATGCAGCAAATAGCTATTAATAACGAACAACTTGTTCGCTTTAGCTACACGTCGAAACGCAATCGTCGACGCAAAATCAGTTCTCGAGGGAACCGAAAGGAAAATGGCAGCTAATAGTGGAACGATTTCCCTGAATAGGACAAGAAACACGATACGATACCGATCGATCCGACTTGAACCGCGGTTGGCAGTGGTCGTTATTCAAATTGAACAATGCACCTTTTTTCACCGTTCTCCTGCGTGTACCGCGACGGATTAAAGGAAAAAGAGATAAAACCAGCTGGAAGACCCTCGCAATCGATCAATCGTTGAATCAGGTAGCGGTCAACGATGGACGACGTGGCTGTACGGACGATGTATTCGTGGTGCAATAAAATTAGTAGTCTTGTACGAGCATGCAACCGAAGGAACAAAGGCCCACGATGCCGTTCAACCAGCCTTCTTTTTGTGTAAAAAGTACTTTATTATGGTTCGCGCATGAGCAACGCTGCCGTTAATTATCGCACGACTAATTGATGTTCCGCAACTTTGATAAACGCCGCCTTCGGCTACCTTAACGAGTTCCCAGTTAGCAAAAGCCTTTCCATTGATTCTAAAACGTTTTGTCCGAAAGCAAATCCCTTAACTACCTGTACGCAACTTGATTGAAGAGTTAGACACACAAATAATAATCGGAGGCAATTTCAAAATAGATCCGCGCAATTATCCTTCTTCACTTTCTTTCGTTCTGCTTTTCTTCTTCTTGTGTTACGTAAGGTAGCTATATCTCGCAAGAAGAATTAAACAGATTAAAGATAGATTTCTCATTGCAGTTTGGATATAGCTCCTTATATTTCAAGTTTCATTCGTAATTTATCGAATATTACATAATTATTTAATTTTGAAAAATTTCTACATTTTTGAAGCGTTGGAATTATTGGAAATATCACAATAAATTGTAACAAAGTTGAATTTCCAGTAGAGACTTTCTATTTCCTATCGTTGATTACGATTGGGGTTGATAGACGCGGAAGCTTCGATTTTTAGAAAATTGTAAAAATAGCGCCGAGAACACGTAACGGTAAGTCTGAATTTTTTCCTTCCGCTTTCAACGTATTCCAGTCTACAAAGCGAGTGGAATTCAAGCGTGACTCTATAGACAGAGAGTTAATATAAAAGCGTTCACGCACACGGTAGCGCGTATACAATTCAATCGGTTGATCATGCATACGCGCAAAAGCTGGTCGCGTGCTTGTGTACGAGTCCCGGGCAATCCGGGGCACGAGGCTTGTTTCGAAACTTCGTACAAACGTTTGTTTATGCCCACATTCTCGGCAGAGACTGATAAATTAATCTCTCATGCTAATACATCGAACCGGCTGACACAATCCGTGCCTCGAAAGCGCTGTGATTTCGTATCCCCATGATCCACGCATTAATTCTCCGTCGCTTCCGGATTTCATTTGCCGGGGGTCGACTTGGAAAATGTACGCGTTCATAGATTACAATGACGAAAAAAGTCGACGTCGCTTATACGCGTGCGCATTTATTAGCATCCAGTTAGACCATTATGCGATATGTTTGTTCTGCTCGACTCTGTATCGCTGCCTCGAAGATCGTGTTATTTCAATATTAATTCACGAATATAACACGGAATACCACTTTACTATGTCGTGAATCGTATCTTTTAAGTTTAATTATGTGATCGATGACCAAACTGTTGATAATATTTTACAATTTTTCACGGGACTTATTTTTACTTATGACTTTAAGTGGCTAATATTTCTAATTGGGTAAATAGGAAACTGTTCAATAATTCGAATGATCAATAAGATCTTACAATTTTTAATCTTCGCATCTCTAAATTTCTGAGTTAAAAATCTCCAAATAATCGAGTCCCATATTTCCAAATTTGCAAACGATAAAATTTCAATATCGCTAAACTCGAAGAGTCTAATTTCTGTACAATATGTATGTCTATGAAAATTCTAAAACTTGCAATATCCATATCGCTATATTTAAAAATGAAAAAATGTGAAATATCAGTAAACGTGAATGTTCGAACAAGCGTGTAAGAGTAAAGTACTCGGTACACGTATCGTAGCGTTTGTAACGATTCTTGTTCAGAGATCCAATCGCTAACGATAGATTAGGTCTAATGTCAAGGGCACGTTCAGTGTGAAACAGTGTAAACGGCTTTCCACGAGCAGTGTCGAGTCGTGGAGACTCAAGAGTAGTCGGAAAAGGAAAAGTTGGACGATAAACGGACTGATAGACTTTCCCATGCTCCACCTCCACGGGAGAGCTGTAAACGTCTTGTCTCTCAATTTAAATGACCCGGCATCCACTGGGTTGGGCAGATCCAACAGTCCTGTCCATTGCCGCGCCTTCGTGCGTCTTTACGTGCTACACGTCGTCACACTAACGCAGAATATGACGGATTCGCGTGTCCTTCACGTGTTTTGCAATATACTTCTTTTCGGTTCTTTATATTTTTTAAATTTTGATTTAGCAATACAATTCATGATCTTTTAACCTGCTGGAATTTTATCAAATCAATCAAATAGTTCGCTTTGATTAACGATTACTTGAATCTCTTTTCTTACGTGCCAAATTTTTATAAATAATTCTGTAAAAGCTGCGAGGGTTACTTAGTTTGAAATTTGAATTAACTTTTGTCATAATTTGTTTCCATCTACCCGAACAAATATTTTTATATTTTTTATATACTATCTGATAAATCTTGTACTCATGAATCTTGAAAATTATAGATTCTAAGTAACAGCTAAAATCTTAATACTGAACTTGAATTAGACAAGTACAAAGTGTGTAGAGATTCTTGAAACAACGTATTTGTTGAAAATCGAATTTATTAATTTCATTCGTTTTCGCAAAACACTTAACTATCACCGGTTATGTCACATAGAGAACGATAAAATAGATGGAAAATTAGGAACAATACTCCATTTTCTAGCCACGAACGATAAGGCGGGTTAAATGTTAACGTCGTGTCGACGAATGTCACCGTTACGTAATCACGAAGAGTCGTAGTATAGCGATAAGCGTAATTATTACGTAATTACTAACGCAAAATGCAGAAAACACGTAAAGATGTCGGACGACAGACATAGTTTTTCGAATATCGGGTCAAGTCCTAATCTAATAGTATTTTGCCAAAAGTTAGTTTTAAAATAAACAGAATGCTCACACTAGAATATTTAAATGAACAGTGAAAGGTTTCACAAATAAAATTAACTATAAAATTAAACATAAATTATCAACGCATTAAATATCAAATATAATTATACCTGAACGTTTCTCTAAATTGAAAACGCTGTTTAAAGATTGTTCTTTATTACAGATAGATTATGCAGCTACGAGGAATTAAAGACAACACGATAATAGAAAATTTATTATGAATAAACTAGTCAACCTTAATTGCAAGGATATTTAAAATGAAAATATGCAATACGTATGAAACCTTGAAATTGATATTCGCTCGTGTATTTACGCGTACAACCAGTACGTCTAAATTAATAATAACAATTTTATGAAGCATACCTTGCAGATAATGAAACAGACTATATTAAACGAAACTGAAGGGTTCACCACTAACTTACACGTTATGCACCATAGTATTATAATACATTCCTGTTACATTCTCTCTATCGCAACCGTGGTGTAAGAGTCGGAGAGTCCGAGCGACTTTTACGAGGGGCAATGAATGTCCGTACGGTGAAGTTCCGTGAAGTTTGCCCATATATTATTGGAAACTTATTAGAATTAATTAACTTTTCACCCGTACACCGTATTACTTATTAGCCTCGACGACCTGGTTGGTCGTTGACGTCGACGTCGCGACGTTTCCATTTAGCGGTCGTGAAACTCCCTTAGGAGATATGAAATATCTCATTGATCCTAAGGGACTATAAGGGAAAACTTTCTTCATTTAAATTCATTATAAACTGGCTACTTGTATTCTACAATTCCATCTTTACTGAATAGCTTGGATTTCGAAATTTGTCCTCTTTTCTCAATTAAAAGAGAAAATACCTTCCCTTTAAAAGTAAAAAAAGTAAAAAAGTTCCATCACCAAATTCTACGATACCTAATTTTTATATTTCCAAGTGGTTCTAAATTGTCAAGTACCTCAAACCACAAGTTTGCAGATCTTTAAGGTCTTAAATCCTCAAGTTTCCAAATTCACAAATTCACATATCATTGAACTGAATCCCTCGTTTCCCCAAGTTTCAAATCCCTAAATTTTTAAGTCCTTAAATGCACAAGTTTCCAAATCCCAAAATCCGTAGATTCTCTTCTAGAGATTCTCACGTCCATAAGTTCCCAAAATCCTAACTTCCACATCCCCAACTTCGCAGATCCGTAACTTCCCTCGAGTTCCGAAACCTAACATCTCCATTCCCAAACTCGCCAATTTCCCAAATTTACAAGGAACGGATCCCGCCACTAAATTCAGCTCTGCACAGCTACTGGTCGTACCTCGGCTAGATTAGAAGGGTATTCATAAATGTGGCTCGGCTTGCATTAAAGTCACATAAAGTTCCAAATTCTTAATAATAAAAAGAAGTGCCGACCCCTTGATCAAAGATCAAGGAAGAAGTTCAGGGAGAAAAAAGAAGAAACGTCAGAGTTGCTCGAGAAGAACGGAACAGCGAGAACGGGTAGACGAACGAAAGGTAGGAGAATGGTGAAGAGGTAGGAGGGAAGGTGAGGTCGAGGTGATTCGCGGCGTGGAGAGGCAAGGCGAGTGCGGACCCACCTGCAATTATCCGGTCTAATGAGCAAACAGTCTGCTCTACCCCTCTCTCTCTCTCGGGTTCCCTTGTTCCTCTCGTTTCTCTCGATTCTACTCGCTAGACGGCCCATCAGAAACGCGTGTGTACTTGACTCTGTTCTACCGACAACCTTCCACGGTCGTATCCTCCTCCGCCTCTTCCTCTTTTACATTTTGCTCTCAACCTTCACCTCCACCTCCACCTGCCGCCAGTCCGATGCAGGTTAATGAAGATTATTAAATTAGTACCTCTCACGGGCACTTTTTCCGACGGGCAAACATACTTACCGCTGGCCCTACTCCCATCGATAGCCAACTGGTTCGTTTACGTCGGGACTTACGTCTACGGAATCGTTGCGAATCGAGACTGCGAAATAGTTCGAATCGTCAAGGTCGAGAAACAAGAGCAAGGAAATTCTACGAGATATTTTGAATTTCTTGGGAATTGAATTAATTTGTTAGTTTTATAATTTGATGATATGGTAGTTTGTTAGTTTGACAATATTGTTGTTTGTTAATGTGTTAAGTTCATTTGTTTAGTTGGTAATTATAACATATTAACAATAATTTGTTAACTAGTTGATTTGATAATATTGTCATTTGTTGATATAACAAGATGACAATATGGTAGTTTAACAAGTTGATAATATAATTTGTTAATTTGTTGAATTGTTACTTGCAATTTGTTAATCAAAAAATTATATCAATCTCTGATCTAATGCTAGTATCTTTCGAATTTATAATTTTGTGAGTTATCGTTTTCTATTTGAACCTACGTTATTCAAATTCTGATATTTCTAACCCTTCAATTCAAGAATGAAATCTCGACTATAAGGATAAGAGCAGAGTCCCTACATTATCCCTAGGGAAACCTACTATACACGAGAATAACAAGAGGAAGAAACTATCCCACGAACGTCGGGAATTATACGGTCTGTTCGGATTCATAAGCGTTTCAAGCCGGGTCAAAGGGCAGATTTATCAAACGACACGTGCAGGGCGTACGTTGACCCTGATTTCTTGATTTCAGAAATAGAAATGATTCGGCATAATCGAATCGAGAGGAACGGACAGAGGTAAAAACGGATGACTCAGCTAATGGAAGAATTAGAAGACACCGATTTCGAATGGAAAGGACAGATGGTTCAACTTTATTTCAATAGAATATTTTTGCAAGAAATTTCTTTTCGAACAACAAACTTCGCATTTATCAAATATTCAGTGAAGTTTATAAACAAAATTGAATTATGCAGTTTCATATGATGTCACATTTTATCAGTTTTAGTCCTGTACCATATAGCGGGAGTCCCACATAATTTACAATACCAAAATTTACACCACCAAAATCTGTGGTGGTTCGTAACAGACGTCTGTCCGACAGTTAGCACATCCGTCTGAAAATATTTGCTCGCGTTTTCGAGCTGTCCGACAGAAAGCATCAGATTTCTCGGACGAACGCCCTCCGTCCTTCGCTTTACGAAACGGTCTCTTAGAGAGGAAGACGGTGATCAAGGCGTCGTTCAAGCAGGATGCACTCATCCTACCTGGACTGCCCGCCACGCCCGCCATTCACCTTCAACTTGGTCTCTCTCTGTCACGGAACAAACGCGTGTGTTGTAACCGAGCCACACCGACGATTCACACGCAGAACGCACGTTGGAAAGCAGCGTAGAAAATAGCGAATCGTGGAGAGGAGAATACCAGAATCGAAACCAGTTCCGACAAATTGTCTTAGTACGGTGAAAACGTATTGCTTTTCAAGAACGGCAGAAAATTATACCGATAGGAAAAAAGTTTTTACAAGGCAATGAGTTTCTTCGCCTGCTATTCTTTCAACTGCACTTCCTTCGGTAATTTATTCCGGACCTCAATGTAATTCCTCGGTCTCTTTTCAGAGACTCCAAAATTTACCAATTTACTAATTTTGAAAATTTGGAAATTTCAAATTTACCTATTTTTTAGGGAAATTCTACATTTTCTTCTCAAACTTCTTAGCTTCGCGGTTTACAAATATTTAGACTCAGAAATTTAAACACTTGAAATTTGCAAATTTTCAAAGTTCCAAACAGATCCTCAACAGTAGTTGTTTTCGATAATCAATCACTGTAACTAAAAAATTTTGTACATAACATTTTGCACTCGTTTTTTCATTTTAAAGCTCCTGGAGCTGGAATATATGAAATTTCAGTATACACAGTGGACTTCCATATATAGCGAAATCTCGCTGTATTCATACGCGCAGGTCACAATTAACTCAATCCCATGATGGAAGGTTTGAAGAAGATAACTCGATACGATCGTTGCAACCATTCATCAACAACAAAGAGCTCATCTATCGATACTCGTAAGATGCGTCTAGAGCTACCGTGTTTCCATCCATACAACGGTTTAATGGCGTCGGCTTGCATTTATTCCGACAATACGTAACTGTGTAATCCATAATTGCCATAATTACGATCGTTCGTAATCGCGATTGATCGACACGAAATTCGGAGGAAACGCAAGATGTTCAGTATCGCATTCTTTTCTGTATGCCATCCTCGTAGTATGCTCGGGTATGTGTTTTCTTTTTTACGAAATTTGGTGCTGTCGATTAATGCCGTATAAGGTCTTGCGTACGGTATGTAATTGTTCGAAACAGCACAATTCGCAATTACTGTGATCAGAGGATGATTAATAATTACGAGCAACGAGCCGGGAGGACACACGATCGAAAAAAATGTATTCACGAATTCTTGTGGACTCACGGCACGAACAGAAGGGTGTACGCCAATTAAATTTTTCGTGCCCAAAGTTCGGTACTTATGCGGAATTTCGTCTGTAATTTTCCGGGAAATACGAGTCTGTATGATCGTACCGTGGATGATTACAGTGGTTAACCGATGGACCGTAATCACCGGCGATTAAGGAACCAGAGATCTATAATATATAGAATACTGTTAACTATATATTGTGTCATAATTAATAATCTCTCTACACCTCCTTCGTACCGTAATTCCCCAACAATCTGCATCTACTTGCGGCCAAATAACTCCCTATATAAAACACTTTACCACTTAACTCTTCACTTGAAAACCGCAAAGCCAGAACAATCGTCTCACGAGAAATTTCACTGTCCATCAAATGGAGCGTAAATTTTATTCGAATCGAGAGGAAGACTTTCATTTCGCCGAATAAAACTCATTTTTTCATTGCATGCTTCAATAATGTCAGAAAATATCGAATTCGAGAAGTTGAGGAGAGAAGACTACGATACAAGTTCATAGAAAAATAGATTATTTATTTTAGAGTATATAAATTGAGAAATTGAACAATATGAAATTTTCAAATGGGCAATCGGAGAAATCTGTAAAAATAAAATTTGGGAATGAATAAGGCACGAAAATGAAAAATGAAGACAGCTCCCGAATATTCCGGAGTAGCGCGCTACTTAGATATGTACATAAATTCTTCGTGCCAAATTAATCCCGCATAAAATTATCCCGCCCAGTCGCTTTCTTTCGTAAAAAGAAAAAAGAAGAAGAAACGAGAGCACAATGACACTGCATTACAAGAGGCATGAGTCTGATAAGGCTATGGCCAATGTTTAAACACGTCGGAACCTTCGTTGGTTTGCAGCTGCGGAAATGTACATTGAAACGAGGTGAAGGCTACCGCATGCAGATACACGCCGCGTATTAAGGCACACACACGTAGAATGCATAGACGCTCGCAGCGTTAGGTCGCTTAAAGAAGCGACGACGATGCTTAACAGTGCATAAGTAAGTAACTAACAAGCGGGTTGCATAACGCTGCGGTCGTGGTCGCAGACCGATGTGCACTTGGTACCGGGAGTTCGTGTAAAACGTTAAGGTCCCCCGGCAACAGCAACACAACATCAGCTACCTATCATCGATTGCGTTAACCTTAAGGCAATACCCGGCTGCGTCTCCTCCACATGCGATCCGCCACCGCCAGAGATATCTACAACGCTGTGTACGCAAACAGCGTCTGTGCGCCGCATGATTGCGGTACATTGCCACCAGACCATAACGGTTATTACCTAAACTGCTTTTAGTTCTGATACAATTCGTATTTTTATTCGCACGATCTTTTCCTTAGAAATTTGGAACTTTTCACATTTCGAAGTTTGGAATTTTCTGAAATTTCCAATTTCCAAACTTGGAAATTTAGAACTTTACAAAGTTGGAATCTTCAAACTCCAAAATTGTGAATGTGGAATTTTGCAAGGTTGAAATGTTCAATTTCTAGAATCGAAATTTGTAACTGTGTAAAGTTAAATATCTCACTTTCCAGAGTCAGAAATTTAGAATTCTTCCAAGTGACTCAACCAATTATCGAATTTAGAAATTTGCTGATTCTCACAAACTGTCAAATTTTCAAATCATACAAACTTGCAACATGGAATAATTACTATGTAAATCGTTGTAATAAAAAATCTGGAAATTTGTGTATTTGGAAATTTTGCGCCCCTAAAACCAGTTCCGAATAAAAATGGCCATCGCAGTGGAGTGAACTCTTAATTCTTCCTAGCATCATGCGGAACGTCCACTTATCGGTTTCCACGAAAGCGTGTAGCGCGTGTTTCCCGCAACAGGTGAACGAACCATCATCGAGCAATTCGCAGGGTACGAAAGAAGGGAAAAAAAGAGAAAAAAAGAGGGCTTTCTAAGGAATCGGCGACACCCGGTATGTAGGCGAACCACGCGACGTATCGTGCGACACAGGAGAAGGGCGTGCCTGCAGTCGTTGCACACTGCGCAGTTTGTTGCACGCGCTGCAATCGTCCGTATGCACCGAGATGTGAGAGTTAGTTGCACGAGCCATGTACACGTGAACGCACATGCGTACACACACGAATGCAATGCGTGCACACTAACGGGAAACAGGGAGTTTTACGCGACATTTCACCGGGAAACGCGGAAAATGCAGCCGAAACGCGATGCAATATACGAGTTGCAGCGAGCAGGCGGGTATATGCGTTCGATAGAATTGCACATATGTTTAAACGACTGTTACGATGGGTGTTGTCTTTACTGAATTTATGTTCGGCGAAGTCATTGATCGAAGAATTTGCTACGCTTGTATGTATCACCGCGGGGAAATGTATTGCAGGAAGTTTTGACAGCGAATGCGTTGTAGGCAATGATTAAATGATTTTTAGAGGAGTCAAAAATGAGAGGTGTGGTTGTGGGAGTAAGGAGGCGTTATGGAAAGTAGACGTTTGACTCTGTTGAGATATTAAATAATATGTGAATTTTTAAATTCAAAAATTCATAATGTTCAAATATCCAAATCCATAAATCTCCAAGTGTCCACAATTCTAAATTGGAAATTTATTAAAATATTTATACGAATGTTTATCCAACTTCTTAACATTCTTACCTTACCTAAGTCAAATTATTACCTTGGACATGTGAGTCCAGCGTATGTATTTGAGACGTAAACGTCAACCATGTAACTGTACCCACATCGAAATGGAATAGTGGTACATTTACTATATCGGTATTTTGATAAATGGCATTCTAATGACCTTCAAATGCTAAATATCCCGGTAAACGATAAAGTCATTTACCTAAGTGTTCCCGTAATCGTTTCGAATAAGCGATGTACAGTTTGAGTTATTCAATGATTGCACTTCATTTTGATTAAACTCCACGGGTACGCTAACGTTACTCGAATCAACTTTCGTAGAGGAGTTTCAAACTTCCCTTTCAATCTTCGGGATTAACCAGGAATGTGGTAAATGAATGACTACCTTTCAACCAGCCGTACCATGGAATCCTAAAGTTATTTATCATCCGTATTCCCTGAAACGAAGCTCGATTCAGATTTTCTGACGGTTGCAGATAAGATAACACGAGAACATTTTTCATCGTACTCGGGGCAAAATGCCAACTTGTTTACGCCACAAAATGTATGAAGATTTAGTGGAGAAACGTGTGGTGATGATCTCCGATAGAAACAATAAATATATTTAACCCTTCAACAGTTTAGAATGGTGTAGCATCACGGAATTCGAGGATCTTAGAATTCGAGAACTTCGGTATTTGGGGACCCAAGATTAGGAGAATGTAGAGAATTTGGGATCTTGAAATTTAGAGATCTAGGTATTTGAAATTTAAGAAGTTTGGGAATTAGATATTTGGAAATTTGGAGTATCGAATGTTTAAGATTTAGGGATTCGGAAATTTGAAAAATTAAGATATTTGAAAATGAAAGTACTGTGAAAAAATTTAAAAACTGAATGAAAGTTAGGAATTAAACAATTTACAAGTTCACATACATTTGTATTCTTGCAAACATATCAATTTGTATTTGTGTAACTTATACCGCACGTGGCGATTTTATTAGACTGTCAAAGAATCAAGGTAAAAAAAGAGGCAGAAAAACCGACACATAACAAGAATAAAACTTGCTATCTTTTCGATCTGACAGTGAGTAACTAATTAGAGTGCTCTCTAATTAACCTGTAGGACAACCATTAATGCAGATACGTCTCGCAATTTTCAGCGAGCGCATCCTTATTATCTCGTATAAATCGACCACGCTTCGAAGTCACTCGCCACCCATAGATTATGATTAGTCACGCGTGACAGATTTATCAAGTTAACTCGGTTGTAACCAATCTGTAATTTTCTTACCGATCACAATTATCTTTTTATGCGGCAATGGTCGGCTACGAGCGAGCCTGCGTCCACGATATCGTTCTCGTTTCACGAGTTAACGCGGGAGTGTCCGGAAAACGATTAACCAGACGCGAGTCAAAGCGTTTGTATCGTGTGTCGAACAAAACTTTGTCGATGCGTTTGTTAACTAAAGGTATATTTAACTATTTGTTAATTATCTATTTAAAGGTTCCTTATATTTGGTAAGAATCTATCGTTTAGTATCTCTTAAATAATATGTATGATGGTATTTTTCGCAGGCACAATTTGTAGTGATGGGTTTAAGCGGAACACCGTCAAACAAAAGTTTGTGTAGACACTTGTGTTATGTATAAACTCTAATATTTTATTATACACGTCCTTGTATATGTAATTTGTTTAATTTTTTACTGGTATAAAAGACACAGCTATCCAGTAGGTAATACATTTTTGTGATACTAACCATATATGATTCTTATTAATATTGTTACTGTATGGTTTAGAGATTCAGTTGTATTAACTTGAAACTAACTTTTATCAAGTTAAAAGTAAACTTGTGCTCAATTTTTGTGCACATTGCATTAATGCAATTCATAGAGATCAAATACTTGTTACTTTTGGAGCACTGTGTCACCTCATACAAACAAGAGCACATCTTAAAGTTCTTTCCACAATAAAATTTCTATAGTAAAGGAATTTTTCCATGAGGTATGATCGATATGAAGGAAATGTCAATGAAATAGTGTAGTGTTTCTTGAGTAACGGTTATAAAGTGTCAAACGATGTCCACCGGTGTTGATAAATTTAATCCGAGGCTGTAAAAGATTTGAATGGTAGTAGAACGATTCGATGCAGCTACGAATCACACCGTGGATGACGTCCCTGCCGTAGTCGAGGAGCATGGAGCGTGTCGGTGGCAAGGGTCCCCCTACTTCCGGCGAACCATATCCGGCAAAACGCCCACCTATATCTCGCTCCGCCAGACCGTGCACACTCCCTACTGTTACAATCTACTCTATCGTCGTTCAATTGTGATAGATGTTCTAGCCAGACGAAATTGTTCGAATCGTTTGCAACGATGAAAATCGATTTCTCGATTATTAACACGTTGACGGCCACTGTCACGTGTTCGTGATTATGACGCTCGACTTGCCACGCCATTACTCTTTTATGTACTCTGACAAACATTAGTAGGTTACGTCAAATAGTACGTCAACTTCCGTTTTTACTTTTCCAGATACATCATTTATTTCTTAATTTGGAAAATCACTTTTTATTTCAAGTAGATGAATTTCAATGTCTACAACTCCTAAATCTAAAAATTGCCATATTTCTAAATTTTACAGTGAGATTTTAACCTCTGAAAATATCAAATATATAATTTGAAAGTTAATATTTAAATATACAAGTTCATTTTGAACTTCATAATTTATTCGCTCCTCGAAACCCTCTTCAGGATGTTCCATTAGAATGAAAACAGAATACTATTAATCATTTTAATTTGATTTATTCGTTATGTACACACTATCGTGTTAAACATCTTGTTCAACCTGGAAACTGGATTTTCTATGATACCGTATTCCATCCATTGTTATACAAATATTTCCGTCCATTAATATGCATTATTAAGATTCCAATTTCCTGAACAAGATGCATCGCTTTCAATAAATTTACACGATTGTATACGTAACTAGAACAACGCGGACGCGCACACATAACTTGATCGAATTTATGATGTCTCTGGTGTTTGCCGGTGTTTGATTTCAATCGTGTGTCCCCTCGCCAAAAACAGCGCGCATTCTCAAAACACGTGGGTGGAATAATTTATGCTAACTCGCGATTTCGGTGAAATTTAACGCTCGAGTGCAGCTTACGCTTCTTTCCGATAAATACACATAAACTTCACAATTTTTATGCTGTGTCAATATTTCCAACATTATTCTAGATCGTAAAATTTTTAATATCAGAAACTTTCGTATGATCTAATTTTTACATACTCAAGTTTCTAAATGTTTACGTTTGAAAGAATGAAAATTGCCAAATTCTTCTTCAAATTTCTAGATCTCCAAATTTTTAAATTGTAGTATTGTTAGATTTACAAATCCCAAGGTCCCCAAAGTTCAAGGTCCTCAAATAATAAGGTTCTCCAAATACCAAAGTCCCCAAATATCAAGGTTCCCCAATCCCAAGGTCCTCAAATACCAAGGTTCCCCAAATCCCAAGGTCCTCAAATTCCGAGGACCCCAAATATCAAGGTTCCTTAAGTCTCAAGATCCCCAAATTCCAAGGCCCCCAAATACCAAGGTTCCCCAAATCCCAAGGTCCTCAAATACCAAAGTTCCCCAAATCCCAAGGTCCTCAAATACCAAGGTTCCCGAAATTCCAAGGACCCCAAATTCCAAGGACCCCAAATATCAAGGTTCCCTAAATCTCAAGATCCCTAAATTCCAAGGCCCCCAAATATCAAGGTTCCCCAAATCCCAAGGTCCTCAAATACCAAGGTTCCCGAAATTCCAAGAACCCCAAATTCCAAGGACCCCAAATTCCAAGGACCCCAAATATCAAGGTTCCCTAAATCTCAAGATCCCCAAATTCCAAGGCTCTCAAATACCAAGGTTCCCCAAATCCCAAGGTCTCCAAATTCTAAGGTCTCCTAAATCTCAAGATCCCCAAATCCCATGGTCTCTCAATCCCAAGGTTCCCCAAATCTCAAGGTCCCCACATTCCAAAAGTCCCCAAATCCCAAATTTCCCAAATTCCTCGACTTCCTACGTCTTCAAAATTGTTAACCCATTCCCAAACATCTAAATTCCCTAAATCTCTAAAATTGAGCGAGTAAAATCTCTCCTCCATCATCTCCCCTAAGAAACATTTTCTTCCACCTGTGCTATAATCGTTCAAGGCGTTCCTACGAAAGTTTCCTTTAAATAAGACCTCGTCGTGAACGTACGAGCACCGTGATTCATGAATTAGATATTTATAAGCAATCTTCGAAACCGACGCACGATACGATCGAGATGTAAACAGCTTCGCGGCGAGCAGGCAAAAAAGGAGGAGATCGACGACAAAAACGATATTACTAAACTGCAAAAAGATCGTGTGCATCGCGGCACATGCCTCGGTGCATATAATGCCGGCAAAAACTTGTAACGTCTGTTCTCGGCCGTCATCTGCCGATTCGATCGCCTCCGTCTAGCCACTACGACCATCCAGCCTGGAATCTTTGGTAAAAATCGTCGGGTGTACAAACAAGAACGTTAAAAGAGGTCGTTCCATGACGTTGACGGCGGAAAAATAAAAATATGTATGAATTATTTAGGAAACTTGATAGTAACTTTTAAACAGTGCTTCCCAAATTGTTAGCAAGGATCTGTATATAATTAGAAATGGCACTTTGAACGTTGTGGTCATTTCTCAGGAAAATTTGAAGCGTGCAATTTAATTCCTAATTGTTTCGATTGAAAGGTACAAATTGTGTGAATAATAAATTTTAGTAATAATTTGTGAATTATTTTATGTCAGGATAGCAGCGTTCGAGGTGATTTTATAAGTGGAACATGTAATGTTCTAAGGACATCAAGAATATCACATGCAAATAGTAACACATTATTAATATTTTTCGCTCTGTGTATATAAAAGTGCGATTTTATACTAATTTGCGAAGTTTATTAGAATAAGTTTATTACTCTTGGAGAAATGTTTATCAATGAAGTTATCATAAACCATCATAACTATGAAGATCATATGTGCATAATCAGCGCAGTATAGAAAGAATCACATAGGACTTTTCCGTGGAATTCAGCCGATTTCGCGTACTAATATTTATCGCACCCACATATCCCGTTATCGTAATTAACTTGGTTGACCAAGTAATCCGACCTGTGTATGCACGTTACACACGATTCGCAGCGAGCAATTTTATCCGACCACGTGGGTGTCCATGTGGACTCGCGCGAAGGACTCGCGATACATGACGCAACCGTCGAGGTAACCGATAAACCTGATAAAGAACCTTTCAACCCTGCTCCGATCGCACGCATTAACTGCGTTCCTTAGAACTGATCAACCTAACGCCGATAAATAATCAACGCGATTTATCACCGACATTGTTGCCCGACTGTGTAATTGAAATATATCATGATCTGAGAATCTCGAGTATCGAGTATCATCGTTCGGGGTGTAACAATCCGGATAATTACGGGTAATTAAATCATGCTTCAGTGACTTTATGGACGTTCAAGTGACAGGAACATTAACAGCCGATGTTTATTTAGCTGCTCGCTGTTTGAACCATTCAAGATAATTGATTGGGTTTCGATTAATTTGGCATGAATGACTTATCGCATTTTAACACGGTTTAATCATTGGCTGACTGGAAACATGTCATACGAAAGTTGGGAATTTAATTTCAAATGGTATGTACTAAACTTGTCTGAATAAAAGTTTGCAATAATTAATCTTCTAATTTGTTTTTTGTGCAACACCACATGGCACGTTTGCAGCTTATTTATAGATTTGACAAATGTATATTTTATCTATCCGTAAATTTTGCACACATGAAAGAATCAAGTGTTGTCGCAAGCTTAATCCTAGAGAGAGATGTTTTTTCAAAGTGTTTCAAAACACATCACCATGTTGAAATGAAGTCGATATGAAGATGCTACCTTTCATGAAAGTGAACCAAATTCTTAAACTAAATGCACCTACATTTGATTGATCTAATATTCCACAAGCAATAATGTGGTCCCCCAAATGATTCTTTCCAAAATAGTTCCAAATAGAAGGAACGGTCGAATCATTAGGAAGTTCGAACATATCCAGGTTGACCGTTCAAGAGAATTCCCAGGGACCAGTACAAGTAGCGACAACCGATAAATGCCCTTATCGTATTTCTACGCTTGCTCAGGGTCAGCGTTCTGCTATCTGTTAATCATTTCGGGTTGCATGTGCAAGTGGTTCTCGAGTTTCCAATTACACGTAACAAGGACCGGTTGCTTGAACGATATGCTATATCAGCGGGGACAATAAACTAAGAACAGACATCAGCGAAATGCTCGAACGCGAACAGATACAGAAATAGCTGATTGTGAGTGACGTTCCGAAGAAAAGTATATTTACTGATCGAATATTTAATTGCGCGTTGTCACTATGGTATGTCGCTCCAATTTTCCAGTTTCCAGTTCTTCGACGTACTATGACTTGGTAGACAAATTGTCTCGATGAAGCATAGCAATGTTTGATGGGGAGTATGTTTGAAATTTGGGTTACTCGGGGAAAAATTTAGGAATGATACTTATTTGGAGATTTGGGAATTTGGGAGTTGAGAATTTGAGAACACAGAGATTTAGGAATTTGGGAATTTGGAAACTTAGTTTAAGAGTCTGGGAATTTGAGAAAGTTGGGGATTTAGGGTTGGACATGTGAAGATTTGGAGATATGGGAAGTTGGAAATGTAAAGATTTGGAAATGCAGGGTTTTGGGAACGTAGAAATTTGGAAATGTAGAGATTCTCAAATCCAGTAATTCAGAAATGTAAGAATTTTACAATTTTCGGGATTCAGTATTATAGAAATTTAGGAATGTAAAAATTTGAGAGTTTAGATATTTAAAAATATAAAGATTTCCAAATTCAGAAATTTTGCAATCTGAAAATTCCAATCCAGAAATTCAAATGTAGAAATTAGAAAATTGTCCACTTTACATATCTACTTTCTCAACCAATAAATCTTTTCCCCATACACTGATATGTACCCAGAGGCAGTGTACACTGCATCGGAGTACACGAGTTATTAACCGATGAAAATTACACGCGTACGCTACCGACTTCACAATGAACCGATAGAGTCAACCACGGAGCAGACTCGGACCAACTTGTAGCCAATATACATTAACCATTTGTCATGGTTGGTTACTGCGTGCTCGAGCATCGAAGCAACTTCATAAACTCAGGGGAGAACACCTGCTACGCATGAGAACGCTCGCATACCTTCCATCCAAGTGTCAACCTACCTGTTACCCAAACAATCTGAAGGTGCAAACGTTGCCCGGCAGCGGACCACATGTCTAAACAAATCGACAGCTCGGTTGAGATTTCTAGCTTAACTCGAACCTGTTGATACCTTATTGTCCCGTAACGAGTTCAACTCGTGATATGTTCTATACCTTGAATTTAACACTTAACCAGCATATAATGCATGATTTGATATTAACAATTAATAGAAAAATAACAAAATATAATTATATAGTTATAGTTACAAAATATAATTATATAGCATACAGTTAGACTTTTCTCAATAAAAATCAATATGAATGTCAAAACAGAATTTTAAAAAATTTTGCATTTTAGAATGAGAAACTAGTGAATCAGCTATTTGACCGGTTAGTTTTGGTGTTGTGGAGCTGAATCTTAAAACTGATGAACCTGATGATGTACCTAATGAATCTAAAGGAAAAATAAACCATTTAGCTATTTTTGTAAATACTCATTTAGAGAGAGATTTAACATTTATTCATTTGATGTCTATAGATAATAACTAACAGAATGGTACAGTAATTGCGCATCGATAGTGATAGCTTCCGAACCTATTCGTCGTCAGATCAAATCCTGTCATGGCCCATACTCATTTTCTGTCTTTATATATTCTCCTTCTATATACAATAAAAATAATAAAATTTCAAATATATATTTATTATATTTTCACGTGTTCCTCTATTTTGCACTATTATATTTTTTTCATTAATTCGTACATCTATATCCGCAATTTCATAACTGTTCATACTCATATATTCACGATAACGTAAGAACAGAAAGGATGCCGTTGGCATAAATGTCATTCACAACGCAAAACGATAAGAAAGTTGGCAAAATATTTGATCGGCGTAAACGTGTTAAGTGAATCCATTCGGGTGTGCGAAGGAATCGTAACAGCTTGATGGAACTGTAGAGATAGAAGAGGCAATATACGGTCTCAACAAATATCGCGTAGTCGGCAATAAAACGGACATAAAATAATGGTTGACGCTCGAATTGCAAGACATATGTAACTTTGGTGGCGAGTATCAGACGGTTGCTCGTAAAATAACAGCGCGAGGTACTCTTCATTCATAGGCAGTTTGGATTATGTTCACTGCTTACTGAAATTCATTCTTAACAACGAGACATCGCGGGGAAATAATTCTTATCGATAATAATTCTTTCCGATAATTTCGGAAAGAGTCGCAGATCGAGTTATAATCGAAAGATTGTATTATGGAGCTTTTATATAGAACTTTTTGGTGACAAGTTTCGTTTTAGATTCATATAGATTTCGAAACTTTGAAACTTAAATAAAGTAAAATAAAAAGTTTACGCATAAATCAGAAATGTAGCACGCAAAGTTTATAGGGAGGAAAAAAAAGGCGATTTCATGACGACAGCGTTCACACCCACCGAAAGTCAGGAATAAAATTCGGACCAAGGAGTAACGATGTAGCACGCGAGACATAAAAGGAACAACAATTATTCAGTGTTGCCGCAAGGAAGTCACCCACCAGGACCTCATGCTGAGGCGATCACGTTCCGTGGACCGGTCCAACCATACCATATCATGAAATCCCGTAACTACGACGAGTTTCAGCATACTGAACGGGATCGAAATTTCTTCCAGGAATTGAATTATCAATTGTTCCTACTTTTTTATACTGGTACTTTCTCCTTAAATCACGGATAAGGAAAACTACGGTAATAAGGTAGTCGGAACTTTAGAAATTTGAGGATTTGGAAATTGTAAGGTTTGGGAATTTGGGGATTTGGAAATTTGAGGGTTTCCAAGTCTGGGAAGTTACGTATTTGGGGAGAAATTTTTGGACTCGGAAATTTCAAGGCTTGGGGATTTTAGGGTTTAGAATTTTTGAATTTAAAAATTTGAGAAATCGAACACTTGGGAATTTAGAAAGGCTGGGAAATTTCAAGGTTTGGGAATTTGGCATTTGAAGATTTGAAAGACTGAATATTTGGAAATATAAAAATTCAGAAACATGGAATTTTGAGAGTTTGAACTTGGGATTTGGAAATTCGGAGAAGTGAATATCAGAAGATTTGGAAAGAGGAGCTGAAAATCTAAGGATTTCTAAATTTCAGAAATTGGATATCTAATGATTTTAAAGATTGCATAATTTGAAAAATTAAAAGTTAAAAAATTTGAACAATAGTAGTTCGGAACTGTAAAAACGAAAAACTTGTGAATGTAAAAATGTGTCAACTATATTACATAAATACCCAATCCCTTCTGCATAGTATCAATCAATCCCTCCTACATTTTAATTCAAACTCTAAAAATATTTTTAACTGTCACAAATTTCGATCTTTTAATAAGCGATCGATCGATACTCACATTGATATAAATTGCATAAAATTCACGCGACAGAAGTAATTATCCAAGTGAACGATAACTGACGATTTTAATTATAAACACATAGCGCGTGAGACGCCACGTATGCATATTTATATAAGAGAAATTAAT
Organism: Megachile rotundata; assembly: GCF_050947335.1. NCBI lineage: Eukaryota > Metazoa > Arthropoda > Insecta > Hymenoptera > Megachilidae > Megachile > Megachile rotundata. Next base: position 12,467,220 of record NC_134983.1, read on the forward strand.
AAGTCATTTTCCAACTATAAGATACATGGCGAGTGTTCTCGACACGAGGTGTAACCGCTACCTACGATACGCAAGGAATGCGATGCCTTGCATTTGCAATTCGTTTCGTGATAATTATGAACAGACCTATCGTACATATAAGTACGCAGGATTCCTCTTACGCAATGATCGTTTTATTGAAACGAGATACGTTCCTTACGAACGCGGCGGCGTTAGCATGAAAATTCTTGAAAAGAGCGAAATTGAAAGTGACACGGGAATTATATTGAGGCGTGCGATTCAACGACCCAACGGACGTGGAAATACATGCGCTGAAATATTAATCGATTCGTACAAACGATCCTTCTCCATCGATTTTATAAAACAGAGAACTTCTTAATTTGAGTGTTTGAAAATGTAGAAAATGAACATTTGAAAATTTTTTAAATTCGGTAATTTAAAAATTAGCTTGGGACACTTTATGCGCTAAATCGTGGTTGACATCGGTATGTGGAAATGTGGGATTTGGGGTTTGACAGTTTGGGGGTTTAGAAAGATTCAGTTTGGAATTTGAATGTTTGTGTATTTAACAAATGTAGAAATTTGAGCACATAGAAATTTGAAAATTTGGATATTGAAGAGAGTAGAAATTTGCCTTCTGGAAACTGAAAAATTTAGACATTCAGAAATGTAGAAATTTGGCTCTTGGAAAATTTAAATATGAAACATAGAAATTTGAAAATTTCCACAAAATTCTAACCAATTGGTGTCTCGTCGGACCACCCAGTTCACTTCACATGCCAACAGAGTTGACCGTACGCGAGTCCTTTGTAGCGACAAATATAATCGGATTATGCGCAATGAGACACAAATACTCGGTGAATAATGATCATTGAGTTGCGGCAGAAATTCATTATAGTTGTTAACGATAATTCAAGTTTCAACAGATCTTTAACGAGCTTGAAGAAGTTCGATGGTAGCAAAAAGTTTGATTGATGGTTAATAAACATTAATGGTCAACTTTAAATCGAAACCATATTCGGTGGATACAGAATACCAGTGCTTTCTCCGGACCTATCACCAAGGATTCGAGTCTCGATAATTATTCGCGCAATAACTCATGTCGCGGGACGATCGATAACTCATACAGGCCGTCTCGCAACCTGTAAATTACGTTATTAGCGTTTTAATTGCGCGGTTATCGATTTATTCGGATGCTTCGATCGCGAGGATGACCTTTCGTACACGAATAAACGCGGGACAACTAACCGGCAATAAGATATTGCGATCGATAGGTTATTCACGAAAAATGGCACGCCTATTTGGCACGGTTAAGCAGTTGCCGTGAAATGTCAACTTACTGCAAGAAATCCATAAGCTCGATTCGATACGGTACCGTTTTACAACTTTATATGCCAACCGTTAACTCTTGCTCGAAAAAAGAAAAAAAGAATCCGCACTTCTTTCGCGTGCAAGAACACTTTCGCCGGCTCCGTTACAAGTTGTCTTCTAAAAAACGATTATAAGCTTCGATGCGAATGTTCTTTAAACTTCTTAACTTTCCTGTTTACACGAGTCTGCATTTACATGCTAGCGGTACACAGGGTGAGTCAACATTTGGTCTTTATCAGGTATAGTAAGCATGTTATTTATTTACTGACAGACTTTTTAATCCTGAAATGATCAAACTGTTAAGTGACCAAATTCTCAAGTTTTTAAGTTCTTAAATTCTTAAATTTTCACATTCACAAATAGATACATTGCAAATCCTATGGCTACAGTCAGTAAACTCTTAAATTATCCGGACTACAGGTTGCTGAATCTATAAGTTCCTAGAATATGACCAACCTTGATTTATAAGTTCCCAAATCCACAGATTTCCAAGTACATAAGTTCTTAAAATTCTAAGGTTCCAAATTCCTAAATTCCCAAATCCACAAATTATCAAAACCCCAAACTCCAAGATCCACAAACCCTCAAATTCCCAAACTTCCAAATCCCCAAACACCCAAACTCTCCACATCCCAAATTGCCAACTCCATAAGTTTCCAAAACCCTAAGGTCCTAAGTTCCTCAATTCCTAAATTCACAAACTTCCAAATTCTCAAACCCCCAAACACCCAAACTCTCCACATCCCAAATTTCCAACTCCATAAGTTCCTAAAACCCTAAGGTCCTAAGTTCCCCAATTTCTAAACTCTCAAACTTCCAAATTCACATATTTCTAAATCTACAAGTTCCCATAACCCTAAGATTCCAAATTCCTAAATTCCCAAATTCTCAGCGTCCCAAATCCATAAATTTCCAAAACCCTAAGATTCCATCTCCTTAAATCCCTAAATCCCCACATTCCCAACTCCATAATTTCCCAAAACGCCAGTCCTCTAAACACTTAAATCCCCAAACTCCAAATAACCTAATTACCAAGTCCCAAATACCCAAATCTAGATCTCATGTGTCTACCACACATGTCACCACATGTCATCTCTCACAAAAGGGATGAAATAGATCGAAAAACAAAATACCTAACAGAGGTAGCGCATATGGAGAAATAGAAATGTTTCTCTCGCATTCTAACTGTTCATCGCGTCCTTTGACAAAGGCACCAATTTTCACTGGTATTTTCTTTCCTTTTGTTCGTGTATCAGTGGCTGAACTACCTCGGCCCATTTGTCCGTTTTGGGCGGCAACGTGCGGAAGAAATCTTTCCGGTTTTGGTGGTATAAACCGGTTTTATCTTTTCTTTTTTTTTTCGTTTCACCCACCGCGTTGATACACTGCGACACGAGACCCTCGCAAACCTTTTAGCTTTTATTTATCAATGTACCCATGCACGTATGCATGCGACCCTACAGATTACAGAATTCAATGATCTTGCAGCACGAAACGTTTCTTGCCGTTACTTTTCACGTATTAAGTGAAAATAGATACACTTTAGAAATAGCAGAGTTTCTAACGTCTTGCAAAGATTTACAGAAAGCATCGAATCATTCGTTTCATTAATATTAGTGATACTACATATATTCGATCAAATTAATGTTCCGATTCTTTCAATTTTCTGAAATAGCTGTACTCTAACATTTGTAGACATGTACCTAAAAATTGTAATATTAATATTACACATGATTAATATGTAATATTTTTTTAATGGAATGTTTGTTAAATCCTTGTTAAGTTCATACATATTTGAGCCAACATCATAGTAGATATGCAATTAAAATGTGGGCTTCAGTCTTGCGAATAAGACATCGTATTAATTTAATTTTAATGAATATTAACAGATGGTAATGTTTGAAAAATACCCAAAATGACGATCAGAAAAGAACGTAATGCTAAGAAAGAACTGTATCATCTTTTGCTTGTATCAGAATTTCTAGCCTCATACACATATGAACGTATATACGAGAAGTAGTCTCAGAACTCATCAAGATCGTATATAAACAATTTGAAGATCTATAAAATCACGATATGTACCGATCGAAAGATATCTCGAATTTCTATCTTGCCTTACATACGTACCTTCTTTACTATGGACGTTTCATTGCGCCTGTTGCATCAAAGTGTCCCTATCCCGCAACGTTCACGGAAGGCTCGTGCCTTCTGGCGCGTGAAATTTTATCTTGCAGCGATCGAAATCATTAATTCGGCTAATTAACGTGTTAACTTATAGCTGCAATTATGGTACGCGTCTCTTTAGATCGTCCGAGCGTGTTTTAACTTAAGTCGAGTCCAGCTCGGAGCGTACATTTCCACATGTGTGTGTGTACGTGCAATCGTACCGGAGGCTCGTGTTTATCGCGTTATTATCCTCTAATTATCAGCATTCGTGGCAGAAGGAAGAGCATTCCGTTTCCCGGTAAATTTCCTCCGACGGTCATTGGCGACGGAAAAACGCGACCAGAACACCCTCGGATCTGGGGATCTGTTTCGAGTCTTTAAGTACGTAATTTAATGGAGAAACAATAACCGTGGTCGGGGATAGTCGTAACAGGAAACGTTAAAGTAGTCAACCGCGAAACGGCCGGCATAATTATGCGCTCCGTGTAACGTCCTACCGTCTCTGTTACATTCTTAATTTCTGCGTTCCTCTTTGTTCGGCGTGCGCTAATGACGGGTTTCGTGCATACCCGCCGATCTATTTAGAGGGCAAATTAACTCGGCTGAACTCTCGGCTAGTGCTAATGAAAAGCGTTTCTGCTCGTTGATTATGCTCGCCGTGAAACCGTGTTGTTTCGCTGACCTCTTTACGTTCATTTCGTTTCGTTAAAAAATGTAACGAGATTACTTGTTCTACATCTCGCGCGAAAAGTCGCGAAATCCCACGAAATATTGCCGATATTTATACGGATTATCATTACGGCTGTACATCCATTAAAGTTTGATAAGAAAGGGGTGCGATAAGTTCGTGATACAAGCACATTCGAAAAGTTCACGAAGGTGCTCCATCGTAAGCCGACGAGGATTAATAGGAGTCGAGCGATCGATGTTCTGTTAACGTTTAATGTTTGTGGACATATACGTACCGGTAGAAAGACACGGATTCCGGCGATCCATCGCCGTAAGCTGTGCCAGGCAGTGACGGATGACGACAGAGTCGATAAAATCGTTTCTTACGAACGGTCGGATCGGACCGGTCGTGTGATCGGTGTCAACCGAGTAAATTGACGTCGATACGCCTACTTATCGAATCGCAGATGATACGTACAGAGACGGATCGGAACGCTAAGATCGCCGCGTCGCGAGCTTATGACAACGGGCCGCATTTTCATGAAACGATGGGTTCCGATGATCGGCCACGTCGATAAATGTCCACGACCATATCCGTTCGCTAACATGCCGTTTAGAGGATCGTAATCCTTCTCTCCGTACAAAGGCCATCGGCAAAAAAACGAATAACTTTTCCCGGGGAACAAGCCACGAGATATTCGCCCGACACGAACTTAACGCGACGATTGCACCAGACATAACGTCACGACAAAGTGGCCTCGTCGTTTACTCGCCCGATCTGGACGGATCGTCGTGGAAAATGATGAAGCTATAACAAATCGCTCCGATACTCGCAAGAAAACCAAGCGGCGAGGGAACGTCGATCGCACGCTAAGGGGAAACTTTGTTCCACACGCTTCGAACGTAAATTATTGAGACACGATAACGCTCAACAACGTAAAACTGCGAGGTACGTACACTGTTCGCTATCTCGCGACAGTCTAAATAATGCAGATAAGCGGTGGAAAATTGCGCCAGCCAGGGAAACACTATCATTCGAGACATATCGTTCCTAATGCACCTATATGTGGATGTATTACGCTCATGCATAACTTCGTGTCGTAATATTTTGTCTGTTTCTTTTTTTTCAATAAATTCTAACGGTACGGGTTATAAGATTAAATAAATTTCTCGGGCATTGCACATAATTTATCAAAAAGCACTTTCAACGAGTTTAGTCCACTAGGTTCTATGAGTATTCCAACTAACTGTCCTGTACACATGATTATTGTCTTCATATTTTAGATAGTCAAACTACACGATAACTATCTAAAGTCATCAAATAATGACAAAAGAATATAATCTACATTCTGCAATTTGATTATTCATCAAACTTTGAAACCTCATGAAACAAGTTTAAAATTGAATAAATATTAGAGACAATGAGAAAAACTTAATTCTGATTAAACAAAAGTAGCGTTACTTATTGACACGTTTATCGATCATGTGCCTAGAGGATCAAAGAGATACAGCATATATAACAGTATTATTTCATGCCATAAAATGATGTTAATTAACTTATCAGTTGATCTCGGTTAGTCTACTCGAATACCAGTTCCTTTGGTCATAAATCATTAGACATGCCCTACGCAATTTTCCTTTCCATATCAAACGAAACTATCTTTCATTACATTCGTTGAAAGGTTCGAAAGCGTTTAACAGGTGCCTCCAATTTCGTCGCGATACTTATGTTCAGTTTTTTTCACACGCAGACACATGTACCGGAGATTTCAACCACGAAATTTTACGAGGAAGTAGACCGTGAACACGTTATTTATCGTCGACAGTAGCGCTACATCAATCTCAAAGTGACTTACAGATGTAACGGCGACAGAATCGTAAAAGCCCCACGAATAACTCGATTTACCACGGAAAATGTTTGAAGAGAAATCACTGAAAGAAATGATTATTTCGCAAGATGGCGATGATTTTCCTAGCACATATCCTCGATCGAAGAGACGGTACAAACATACGATTGTTACATTTTGTTAATAGATTGATACTTAATTACGTGTAGGATCAATACTATTATACTAGTGTATGATATGATAGTAGTTGTAGCACTTTAGTGGGACTTTATGAAAACCAATGGCAAGTAGGAGACTGTGTCAAATCGATATGGAGAAATTAAAAATTTGTAAACTTACAAATTTTAGTATTTGGAAATTTACAACTTCCATGTTTGGTATGTGCAAAGTTACGCTTTATTAAATTTAGAAATTTTCAAGCTTCAATATTTGATCTTTTAATATGGAAGACAAGTGGAATCTCTTGAATTTCGAATTCTCCAAAATTGTATATTATCGAGACTTCAACTTTCTAAATTCCCAAATTTCCAAATCCTAAAATATCCAAATTCAATCTGCAATTACCCAAATTCCTAAAAATGTTCAAGTTCGAAATTAAAGATATGAATTTACTGAAAGTTAAAGTTCTAAAAATAGCAAACTTCGACCAAGAAATTCGGCAGATACACAAAATGAACCGCAACGAAGCAATCATCGTTGTATAACGATAAAAACGAGAGATTTGAAAAAAGGAGTCAAGGCACAATTGCTCAGCGTTTGGAAAGGCAAGTCGATGCAAAACTGTCGAAACGTGCGTTCACGCTAAAATGCATTTGTATTATCGTGAAAGCGAATCGATCGGCGAGTCGATCCAAAAAATTCGACACCTTTTTAACGCTGGCCAGATTTACGCTCGAGTTTAAATCATCTCTGTGAACGGGAGAGTGCAACTCCGTCGACTTTAATACCACGCCAGGTGACGTTAACGATTCGTAAATTAAAAAGTAGCCATTTTGCTCTGGCATACTGACCAAAGAAAGAAGACGTTCCTCGACTGTTTCGTTCGTATAAAATTCATCGTGGTTCATTGTTCCCGTTTCTTTCGTTTTTTTCTTGCATATCGGAATTCGCTGTCGGTGAAACAATATACGGGATAATATACGCTCTTCGCTGGTCGCAAAACCAAAAACGATGATCGTAAATTTCTGGACCGATAAATATTTTTCGCGGACATTCCTTGTTACAAAATTCGTACTTGCTGACCACGTGGCCTGGAAACTCGTGCACGTTTATTTATGACCTTTCTTCGAACATACTTTCACGATCGCTTATTGTCAAAACGAGACTGATAATTATTTCTCTACATTAATAAGTACTGTCTTTATTAATTATCAGTGAGAAACCAAATGAAAGTTGTTATATTTGTGTATAACTCTGAAACCTTTGAAACTGATATTTATGGAATTATAATCGACAAGTTTGCAACTTTAGAAAATTTTAGACTTTAAGATTCTGAGACTTCGGAGCTTTGGAACTGTAAGACTTTGGGAGGCTCTGAAGAGTATCACTCATGTTAAATTCAAAGGATTTTTGTAGGGAGTCGAAGGTGAAAACTTATTCGTAAATATGTTACAATTTTTATGAATTTGTATATCCACATATGGAACTGTTTTGTCACAGTATTCTGTAGTATAAACTACACATTTTGTGTCTCGGAAGGTTTTCATATGCAAGGAAACCATTTGAAACGCACACTGCAAGTATTGATCGCGTAGAGATCCTCCATGGGCTTTGCGAAAAGAACCGTAACTTGTGTCGCTGTTTATGGCATACGATAGACGTTTTCCCTTCGTTCATGCAGTCGTAAAACATTCATGGAAAAGGATAATGGTAGCATCATACTCTACTGTGTATAACTTTCACTGGATAATTTATAACGCGTTCGAGTACGAAATTACAAAGAAACCGATAAAAGGATGCGCTGCAAAAGAAAGTCTTTGTCCTTTTCTGATTTTTTATGTAAGAGGCAAAATTTCGATTCCGATATTTTCATCATTTTTTGTCTATTATGTACTGAGTAACTATTAGTAAGTATAATAATTATTTTATACATGGTGCATTATATTGTAAACATGATTTACAACATGATATGCTATAAACGATTTACAACGTGGTGCATTATAAATGATTTACAACATATATTGTAAATGCTCATGCAACATGATACGTTAGAAATAATTTACAACATGATACTTTATAAATGATTTACAATATGATATAAACGATTTATAAATATACCATGCTGCATGATAAACGCTGCATTCAGGCAAATGATTGCACAACAACAAAATAATTTTGTATGACAAATAAGTTTGAGTCACAACGAGACATCTGCATCTTTGAATCATCCTGTACATCGTTCAGGCAAGAATAAACTTGTCTTCCACCGAGAAATCTTTTAATTAGCAAATCAAAGAAATGATAATAAACCTGTGCTTATGTGAATATTCATTATCAATGAATTTATACACGCTTCTCGATTGCCAACAGACAATTCATGCAAGAAATATCATCCGTGACTAATCGTCGCAGCAGGAGTATTTCAGTACCGTAACAAGTATGTGACACAGTGCACGAGTATATACTCGAAGTAAGATATTCTTATAATAACCGTATCTACTTGTAACATTGAACGATAAAAAAGAATTGTGCAATCTGTATTGCAGGTAGTTTTATTTATATCGACACTGTCATTCAAAAGTTATCGATAATCTTAAGTTACAGTGCAAATAACTTCGAACGTTTAGGTTTATTTTTACTTGTATTAGGAGGTGTAGGTTATAGGAATTGTAAGAAAAGAAAATTCTCGAAATCTTTCCAAATTTCTAAACTTGCTATGTCTGAAATTTTCCATGTCCTAAATTTTCGAATTTAGAGCACATCTACTAGAGTAATACTGTATTACTAGTAACTATCTATAGTACATCCACAGTAACGCTAATAATGTTGCGTTATAATTCACACGTTAAAATCTGCATTAAAGTGTAATGACTGTAAAGATTTCACGCTGTCTTTTTAAGACGAGCTTAGCTAATCATACAAGTAAATTATAATAATAGATTGAATGAATATGCAAAGGATTCCCATCATTGAGCAACGGTTATCGATTCGATCAACTCGTTCGCCTGTTCATGCCAGTATCATGAATTTCATCAATAATTTCAGGAATTCCGTGGAAACCTGTCCCCGAATGTTTAATCGAATCGAACCGTACAATTTACCCGCTAGTATTTCAACCTACAGCCACGTTAGAGCGAATGTTGCACTCGTTGTGCAATAACCAACACGTGCCGTGTCTTAAATATAGCACGAACGTTGCTTCGTCTCTCTTTCGCTCGCGTGTTCGCGAGGTGCTCGCGGATCAAAGAGAGTAACGCGGAGGTCCTAAAGTACGATAACAAACGCGTTGTTGTCGTACGACTTCCGTGAATGCTTACTAATTGGGAGCAGCGTTATTTAAAGTATCATCCAAAAAAGATTCGAACGTGTATTCCTTATTTCACGCTGCGCGAACGTCTCATTGACTTTGCTAAAACTCCGCGTCACTGAAATTTATGTCTCCGATAGCATCGCTTCGTCAGAATTTACCTCCTCGCTACGTAAATGCCTCTTGTTCCTCTTCTTTTTTTATTGCGTTTGTCGCGCCGCCTCTTGCGGTTACAATGCACACACGAGCCACGGTGTTACGAGAAATCGCAATCAGAACAGGATCGTGATTCTCGGTAGATGTTTCTACCTTTTAATAAGAATGCAAACTTGACAATTTTTTGAAAAATCTACAAATTCCTAAATTTTCAAATATCAGAATCTATAAATTTATAAAATCGTAAATCGTCAAATATCTTGTATGTATCATATAAATTCCTAGATGTCCAAATTAATGGACAATTTCATGTCTGTACTGAACCTCTTTCCAAATGATCAAATCTCAGATAACTTTAAAACATCAAGTGATTGTAATGTCAAGAAAATGAGTAAAAATAAAAGTTTGAAATATTTTACGAACACCGTTAAAAATAATAAAAGGTCGAACCACCCGTATGTTAATTGGCTATTAAATTTTATTATATTAATAAAAAAAGTGCGATGGCCATATTACTCTCTCACAGATATTTATAGTAGGATTTGGTTATACACACAAGTGTTTAGTACATCAAAATCACGGTATAATCAATAATAATTTGTATCCGTGCTACGATGGTCCATAAATATCAATATTACTCGACTACGAGTCGTAGAAGCGAATAAAAATGGTCATCGTCACCGATGAACGTTTATCGGTCATATATCACGAACAACCGGCAGAACATACTTAATAGCCGGAATGTCTTTGGTATAAATTCCGTTAAAGGGTGGAGACGGCTTTAACATTCGTAACACGCATTTCTAGCCGATAGATTTTTCTCTGGACGGCATTAAGGCAAACGTAACCCGCAACGTACGGTGTTCTATGGAGTTGAAAAATGAAAGAACAGTGTGCCACGATTCATCACCCGCTCACAGTTCGCAGTCCTCGTGAAAGTGATACATGCTTCTTGTCAAAGACGATACGTTGAACGCCATTTGTTCCGTGGCTCAAATATACCCGGTAATGTACCTAATTTCCATTCGTCTTATACCGAATCTTTTGTCCCTTTAAAATCTGAGCTTTCGACGAAGGCGTGGTGCGAGACATTTAACGACCCCTCATAAACAGTGAATATATGCGTTTAATTCTGATCTGCGTTTATTTTTTCACGATTAATGACGCTATTAAAAGTTGAAGGGGTTTTTACTATAAGTGGTTGCACTTTTTGGGGGGGCAATTTCTGCTGACAAAAGAGGATTTATGCAAGGTTTTTATGGAAATTAAAATCATCTAATTTAGGCATGATGAGAAATTCATGGACAATTTCTATCAGTATTTTCTAACAAACTGTATCTTGGATTAGGACTTTATTTTCACTACTCTAATACAGTTAGACTGCATAAAATATTTCAATAAAAAATTATTATCTTATATTTAAAGTACTTTTCCAAGATATGTTACATACTAATACCACCAATAATGTACTTACAGATACCATAAATATTAATATACAGAGGTTTGATGCATATTCAGTACTATAAGAAACACGAAACCAATTATTTTTTAGAATATGCATATTTTGATAAAATTCGAGATAAAGTTACATGCTTCTTTTCCAGTTAGTTAGTTCAATAACGTTTCAGTTCCACTTTTCTCAATTTAAAACATCAAAGTTTCTAAATTTCTAAATTTCTAAATTAAAAATGTTCACATCTCTAAATGCCAGAAAAATGAAAATTTTCACCATAACTTAACATTATTTGATTACTTGGATCAACATTCCACAATGCGTTACGCTAATAAAAATTCATAGAAATCGATCAGCTTAGTGTAAACACCGTCCTTGACACTTTTAATGGATTTCTCATGCAAAATTATCACTTTTTTCACGGTAACTGTAAACGTGGGCTCGTCTTATTTTTATTCGAGCAATTCTTGTATTTTCTCTTATCTGTCGCGCACGAGACTCACGAGTATGTAAGTACAAGAAGATCGTTCGGTGAATTTTGAGCGTGACACCCACGCACCGGTACCGTGCGGGTTAATTGTTCCGATGGATTTAAAGTTGGCGTCCGAAATAAATGAATGTCGCTTGCCAAGGCGTGGTACGAAATATACACGGTCGTCATGGATTATATCTCTTCCGAAGCACATTTACACGCGCCAGCGAAATTTCGGTACAATCTTCCAATCCTTTTCCGAATGCACCCACGTTTTATTTTATTTCTTTTAAATTGCAAATAACCATGTCGGTGTGATATTACAAATGAAAACTAATTGTTTCAATCAATTTAACATCTCTCGAAACAAATGATACCAGATGTGTAACATGCAGCAGGAGAAACTTGCTTTCGATTTTATCGTGGAAACCATTTTCGGAACTCAGGTTCCAAGTTACTGATTCTACATATTTATGGATCTCGAATTTCTAGATTTCTAAATTTAGGTTTCTAAATACCTAAATTTCTAAATTCCTAAATTCTAGTGTGTAAGTCCCAAATGTCCAAATATCTCATTTCTAATCTCTAAATTCATAGATTTCCAATTTTCCATATTTTCAAATTCCCAAACATCCAATTCCCTAAATTTCCAAATACCCAAACACGCAACTGCCTTAATTCTCAAATTTGCAAACTTCCAAGCTTCCAAATTCCCAAATTTCCAAATCTGAAGTCCCCAAATCCCAAGCTTCTGAAATTCCCAAACATTCAAATCAGCCGAGTCCCAAATTTTCCATCGTTCGGTTGGTGACAAAAAAGGGGACCTGTTTGGCGCGATGCAAAACGCTACCAAGACGACCGTTCCCGTAAAGACAAGGTGCGACAATCGGGCGAAGATCGAAGCACAAACACGCGTGTACCGGTCGAACAAATTCTTCACGTCCTTTTTCTTGACGGTGCATTATTAACGACCACGATAAATATGCGCGTTCTTTTCGCGAGTGCGACGAATCGACGATCGCATCCACCCGGGTCCTGGCAAGAAAAAAATTCCCCCCTGTTGGAACCCGTTCCTGCAGCACGTGTGCCCCTATCGGTTGTCCCGTGAAAATCGGTCGTCGGCCCCTTGGTTCACCTTCTCCTCTACGAGAACGGCCTCGCCATTAACTCTACCACCACCATCGCTGCCACCTGCAGCGACGAATCAGCATATTTAGCGTCGAGCCGAATTTAATAGAGGCCATCGTTCGGACGTGCATCACGGTTGCATTCGCGAGACGCATCAATAATATTCACCGTGATGCATAACATTAAGTATGCATGCTAACCTCTCGCGAACCCTCTTGGAATTCAATTCGTGATTCTGTTCGTTTGTTCGTTTACGCTCGGATATACGTATACGGTTTTATATGTATACGCATTTGCATCGTGACGTGCATAACCGGCCACGTGGTACGGTTATCATTACTCGTGACCTTACCCGATATTTTCTTTCGTGATTCGCTCTTTTCGTACAATTTTACGAGAAGTGAATGACTGGCTCAGCTGTATGTCCAAATTAACAATTTAAAAGAGGCTTCTGTACTGTTACCCACGTAATATGTAAGATGTTTCAAAAGAAACTTGGAGTAATTTTCATTTGATATTATTTTTGGAGATTTGACAATGAAGGAATATCATGAATGGAAAGTTTGGTCTAAAGCTTGTATAATTAAAAATTTTAGGACATGGAAACTTTGGAATTGAAAAATTGTCATGTGTTATTGAAAAGAACACGTGTAGTCAAGTGTATTTACGTACAAGACACGTGACTCTCATCTACAACCTCCAGCACCATAATCAACTTGATGTTCTTATTTAACTAAATATTATGTATTATTCTATACAGATTAAACCGATATTATTATGTATTTAATTTCAGTCAACTTCATTTTTATTAATTTCATTTGAGTAGTATGATTAGCATGATTTCTAACATACGATGATGGTAGAATAACGAGGGAAAACAGAAACGGAAGCTCGCGAATACTACCGCAGGTGCACGACGAAATTTTTGTGCGTAAATTGAGCAGACCGAGCGACAACGAGCAATTAAATAAATACTCGTAAGATAAACTTGCTTACTTCCTACTAAAGAATGTTTATTCGAAGGGGGTCGAGGTGTAACCCGTCGAAATTCACGGTACGACTGGTATACCGGTTTGTCGAGTTTCCCGATGACGTTAATTTCTGCGGTTTTAATCTGCGCCCCCTATTTCCGAAATGAACCATCGAGATATCTAAACGTCTGCACTCCGGATAAAGGATAACAGCCTCACTGAAAATTCACTTTATCGTAATATATTGGCGTTCCTCGCGATTGCGATTCGTCTACCGAAGCAAAGCTCTTGCGTTAATTTATATTTCCCATGTAAATTCAGGTATTCGCAATGATTTTCGATAAGCAATTTGTTCGGGTAATTTGTTACAAAATAAAAATGCAACTACTTGATAGGTTTTAAACTTTCACCTAATTATGCAAAAAAATATCTTCGGAACTATTGAACATATAAGTATCCACTTTTAGTTAACTTGCCCTATGATTTTTTTGAGGTCAGAATCATAGCTGCAATATTAAAAAGGACAAAGAAAGTTGAAGCGTTATTTTGTACTCGGAAATCTTGACTATGCAAATTGTAACTGGATTTGAACACCAGATTGAACTGTATTAAAAGTTCGTGTAAGTTGTGTCTAAAAAGAGTGCGTTATGGATCAGGCTTAAAATAGTGCAAAGGGTTAACATTTCGTATACGTAAAAAATATCAACGTTTTGTATATGTAACGCAAAATTTCCTGATACGAGGAAATCATAAGAAACTTTCCTGAAAAAATGTTACAAATTAAAAGTTTACGAGGAAAAAACGTATGAAGAGGGTGAACAGGAAGCAAAGAAAGTTTGCAACAGAGCAACGATGTTAGAGAGTTGAAAAATAAATTTTCAACCGTAATGACAAAGAAGTGGTTGTAACGAAACATGGTGCACGGATCAGTCGTGCACCCTTTCGCCATCGATTATCCTTTTTTCACGACATATACGTTCAACTGGTTTACGAAGGCAAGCCTGGGACTTTTTCCTCCTGTTTTGTCCGTTCGACGCACCACGGACGATCGCGAAGAAGCGAACAGAGCAAGAAAAAGTAGAAGAGAAGCTAAGAGTAGGAGGAAGAGAATGAAGAAGAGGAAGAAGAGGAGGGTTAACGCACTCGCCACACCCTGCTTTAAAGATTGTAAACGATTATTAATGCTCCATCGTGGCTGACCCGTAACCCGGCGGTGGATCCCTCTTCGTGTCCTTCTCTTTTCTTTATCGAACAAGGTCCTTGCACGTCTCTTTCTCCACCCTCGAAATACCCGAGCAAAAGTAACAAGACGTAGTGGCATAACCGGGAGAAATCGAACCGACGGGCCCTTATCCGACGCTTTTCTTAATTAGCGGGCCACATTACCGTGTATAAGTCGAAAGTTATGTTCCGTTATGGTAACCAATTTGCGTATTATATACTGTCCGCATTAACGGCCGCGGCTAAAAGCCGGCATGAATTTAGGAACGAATAAAGAAACCAGGCAAACGGGAAAATCGCAAGCAAAATTAAATTGATAACTCTTGTTATAACCGACAATTAAATTTACTTGGTAAAAGCACTGGGAAAAATAGGCGGAGAAACTCAAATCTTTAGGTCGATATTAATAATTCTTTCAGTGCCAAACGTAGTTAATTTCACCATTCTTAATTCTTTAAATAGTTCATTAGAACTGAACTATTTGAAGAATCATGTTTCAAGAGACAGAATTAAATACTAACGCTAAGGTAATAAATTAGATAATTTCTCTAAATAAATTGGTGGAACTTCCATTTAAATAACGATCTAATTCACTAATTGAATTAGTGGCTATTCACTGGTTGAATGTACTTATAAGAGAATGTCCAAGATGGCACTATTTATTAACACCTTCTGGATTAAAAATAGTGTACATATTTGAACACTCCTAGATATTTAAATATTCAATAGATGCTTAAGCGGTCAGAAATATTTAAAAATTTAAAAATACAGAGAATTGAAAAATTAAAGAGCATAAGAGAATGTATAAATTGTGAAAAATGCAAACTAATTAGCTTTGTAACATTTATATACTCGATAAGATAAGAAACAATTACAAGTATTTCCAAAAAATTACATCAACGGACATTATTAAAAACAGGTCCCCATAATCCGGAGAATTATTAAAACGGCATTTCGGCGAAAGGAAATACAGAAACAAAATATGTTGATTTTGAAAATGTTACGACTACAAGGTAGAAACTTAAGAAAGCGTGAATATTTATACGATGCCGACACTTTAAATTTCGTTAAACCCGGTTTATCGAAATGGTTATGGTAATGTCCATTGAGTATCATTTCGCAGTTGCGATAAAGAGAAAGATGATAATAAATTGCAAAGAGATGGAAGTTTATAATACGTTCGGTAGTCCTTGTTCATCGATATTTACGTGACAGTTTCGGTTCTTCGAATCCGCCATTATCGAATGTTCCGTTTAAGCCCGCGCGCTTGATAATCCAATGATCCGCGATATGAAACGATACGACGCATATAAAGATAATGTTTCGGCGCATCGAAGAAGCGTCGATGTCGCATTATGCAAATTGCATGTGACACGTGCTATATATTTAGTGAAACTTGCGGCAACCCGGTGATGAAAGAAACTTTGCATAAAACCACATTGGTCGCGACGGGTCCGCTCGTCAATTCGTAATTGACCGGCCGACAAGGAGAAAGAAGATAAAAACGAGGAGAAATCAGGTGTAAAAATATCACGGTACGTTTGTGCGAGATTTTTCGCAAGAGATTTTCTCGCCGTAATGAAATTTTGCGTCGAACGTTGCCAAAGAGAGAAAAGAACGATGGAAAACGGAGGAAAAAGAACATGGAGGACGCGGAGATAACCGTATTAGAATTGGTAGAAATAGATGCAATGACTCACCATGAAAACCATGAACCTTGATTGCAGGTTGGCGCTCTCGATATAAGTCGATATAAGTTTTATACGAAATTTTGCATCGAACGTTACCGAAGAGAGAAAAGAACGATGGAAAACGGAGGAAAAAGAACGGGGAGGACGCGGAGATAACCGTATTAGAATTGGTAGAAATAGATGCAATGACTCACCATGAAAACCATGAACCTTGATTGCAGGTTGGCGCTCTCGATATAAGTCAGCGTTTCCAGCCGCCGTGCTCGCCGTGTGTTCACTTCCTTTCTCCGTTTCGATCGTTTTCCTGGGATATTAATTCACTTCACAGCCGAGAAATCGATCGGTCAGTCCACTTCGATGATCACAACTCGATTGCACCGTCCAATTTATGAATATACCCTCGAAGAACACGCGGTCACCAAATGAATCATCCGAAAGCAGAAAATCGTTGATCGTTCGACGAAAAGTACGATGCAAAAAATAATTGCTCGCGATACTTATTGCTTCTCGATTGTACACGCGCGTGTTACGTTTGCACGCGGACACGCGAGTATTGGATCTATCACACCTACGTTGTCTAGCATGGATTTATTATCCGTATGCGCACGCATGCGTTTACGCGTTGTCTATTAATTAAACTATCTAAGTTACTTATTAATTGGCTATCGGTGGCGACAGATACAGATACTGGCTCTCTACTGGCATCTGATTGGCATACTGGCATGAATACTGGCCCGTTCGGCGTACGTCACCTGCAACATACAAACGTACGTATCTGCATTAGAAATTAGTCTGCACGATTGCAGGAAACTTAACCAGTAACGGCGAGGTTTTATCATAATTCTACTCGTACCTCGACCCTGCTAAATTAAAATCCTGGAACGGAGTAAAAGCAAGTAATCGTTCCACATTCTAAATGGTCTTGTACGATGTACATGCGTTGCATGTTCACCCGGCGCAGAGACAACATTTCTTTCCGTTCGATTCGAATCCGCTTTCGATCCCCGATATTTTATACAAAGATTCCTATAACGTATCTACATAGGAATTCAATCTTTCTTCCCATTATAAAAGCTAACCTTATCCGTAATATCAAAATATCTTCAACCCTATGATTTCTTCCAGTCAGATAACTAATTACAGCTACAATGTTGAGACAAATAACGAATATAAAATGTTAGGTGTATTTTCCTTGATTATGCAAATTACTGGTATTAAACTCCAGACTCGATCGAACTGCAACTATAATTTTGCTGTATCTGAACTATAATGTGCGTCACGAATGATATAAGTCAGAGGGCTAAAATGAATAAATTCATAAAATCTCGTTTGAAATTAGGTCAAAGATTAAGGTTAAGTTAGGCTATTTAATGTACCTAAATAGAATCTGACTAAAGTGAAATAACAATCACAGGACTTCGCCTAATTATGTAACCAAACTGGTCCCAAAATGTTTGAAGTGACCGCAAATGATATCTACACTATATCGATTCAGAATTTCATGCTACAAAAAGCGGAACTGAACAAAAATTACGCAATGGTTCCAACAGGAAAATGTTGATCGTGTCACCAAAAAAAATGTAACAGATTGAACATAATAACGAGCAAATGGCATCACTCTGTCCGGGCGCGGTCAACAGTGCCGGGCCCGGCCCGTGACGCACCCGGTCTTTATTTAAATCGTTCGATCCGTCACGCCATAATCGATTAACGCTAATAGCAAGGGAAATGGAGTCGAGAGTGGCACCGAGATGCACGATTTCTCACTACCGCGTCCTTCGTGAACACCTCCTGTTTCTTAATCGAGCAACTTGTAATCTAATCAACGGCTAAACATTTCGTTCGTTAATCGAGTTCCCGAGCACGTGTTAGTTTAGATCGTTATCGAGGATATTACGAGAGAATTTCAATTTCATCCAACCTTCGTGCTTCTCCTTTTACTACTTGATTGTCGTTACTGCACCTAGCAATTTAAACGGATACCTCGCTAACGCACGAACAGGTCGGACAACAAATTGCATTTGCATAAAACAACGAATAATTTTTGCTGATTGTTTAATCCTTGTGCACACAATCTGATATCTATGTAATTACTCGTATTTTCCGATAAAAACCTGGCACGATTTTTTTTTTTTTGCAAATTTTACTAAATGGTCTAAGAACTTGCAACAAATTGCATTTGCATAAGAGAACAGTTTCTGGTGATTGTTTAATTCTTATGTACACAATTTAATATCTAATCATTTATGTTTTCCAATAAAACTGACACTATTTTTGTTACAATTTTAATAAATTTTCGTAAGGTCATGCAACAAGAGCAAATAATTTCTGCTGACTTAATTCTTATGGGAACGAATATATTTTATAAATTTATACAAATATATTTTTGGATAAAAGCTTTGCGTTTCTATTGAAATTTTGATGAATTTTGTGAGGTCGTAGTTGTCACCTGTTTCGAACAAGTTGATTTATATTTGCCACACGGAAATTGATTGCAAAATTTTTCAATATATCTGGACCCCAGAGCGGGAGCGTATTAAGTCTACTTAAGGTGGAAACGACCCACGTTAACGGTGAATTCCAGATCCGGTACGCGTAATGTAGTACAAACATTTCGTACACAATGTGTGTAAAAAACCGCATTGGTATTCGCACTTTCGTTAGTGCACTTTCACAGCGACTTCGTAACGGTAGCCCTTGCACTCCTGCAACTGCATACCGGCTAATGCAACTCACTACTAGTCGTATGCAAAACAGTGTAGAATCTTTGTACTATCTCGTTGTTTACTATTCGTTTACGATATACAGAAAGAGAGTCAATAACAACTACTATTCAAACGCGTTATCTATTAATATTGGTACGAATGGAATATTTTCTGGCATGAGTTAGGTTATGTAGTTTTATGTAGAGTGTTAATAATTTGTGGTAGATTGGCTTTTGGGAATTTAGGAATTTGGGGGTTTGAGGATTTGGCAATTTGAGAAGTTAGGGATTTGGACATGTAGACATTTGGGGATTTGGAGACTCGAAGATGTGAGATTTGGGAGTTTGAAGAGTTGGGGAATTGGAGACTGTGAAGTGTGAGATTTGGGTGTTTGAAAAGTTAGGGGATTGGAGACTCGGAGGTGTGAGATTTAGGGTTTGAAGAGTTGGGGAATT
This sequence comes from Megachile rotundata, assembly GCF_050947335.1. NCBI lineage: Eukaryota > Metazoa > Arthropoda > Insecta > Hymenoptera > Megachilidae > Megachile > Megachile rotundata. The sequence continues at coordinate 12,486,991 of NC_134983.1, forward strand.
GGAGACTGGGAAGTGTGAAATTTGGGGATTTGAAGAGTTGGGGTGTTGGAGACTCGGGGGTATAGAAAATTGGGGACATGTAGAGTTAGGGATTTGAAGATTCAAAAGTATACAGATTTGGGGATGTGAAGAGTTGGGGATTTGAAGACTCGAAGGTGTAGAGATTTGAGGATGTGAAGAGTTCGGATTTGAAAATTTGAAGGACTAAGAGTTTCACTATTTAGAAATTTGCAGGTCTAAAAGTTTGATTATTTAGAAATTTGAAGGTCTACAAATTTGTGAATACCAGAATTATGTAATTTGGGACTTTGCATATTTAGCACATTTGAAACTCCAGAAACCAAGGATTTGAAACCTTATGAATTTGCAAAAATTAAAAATTTGGAAATATAGTAACTCGAAAATCCGTGAACCCCCAGTGTTCCAAATTTCTCTCCCTATCAAAATTATTCCATAAAAAATATTAACAATTACTTAGCACACAAATGTATTACACATAACAATTTGAAGACCCCAACAGCAAACTAAGAAGCGACAAAGTAATATTGTTTAGGTATCAGAGGTAGTATTACCAGAACGCAATTTAGAAAGAATGTAAAATTAACGAGTAGTTGTGTGGAATACCAAGAAGACACTTCCTGCTGCGCGAACTTCTGTTCAAATGTTACTTCACACGTGTTATAAAAGTTGTAATGAACCGTCATAAAAAGCTATAGCATGACTGGTCCGTAGGAAAATTCTATGTATAACTGGGTTTGACCTCAAGCTACGTGTTCGTCCAGCGTCAACGAACTGCAAGCGTAGTACAAATTATGAGAATCATAGTTATGCAACGACGTATGCTTCAATAAGTGGTTTGCACTATCCATTACAAATTATATTTTCCCATTAAATGTTTCTTGAATATTATTACGTATACGATTCGAAAATATAGAATCATTTTATTTGAAATTACGTTTTATGAGATAATTATGAGAGTCATGCAAGATAATCTCGATAGGTATTGCTATTTGCAATTTCAATGATTATTCACCAATTCTTTGTTAGTTTAATCGAATACATAATTGATACGAATAATTAATGTTATAGGTGGCAATACAATTGACACCTTGCCATACAATTTATTTGTCAGATGCGTCAAACTAACTATTCACAGGTATAATGTTTAAACAAACAACACAAATTAAAGTGTTGTGAATATTTTATATTCAGCAATCTTTGATAATGCAAATTGCTATTGCACCAAATTTTAAGTTGAGTATTACAAATTTTAATAAGGTTTGTTACATTTGAGCTGTGAGTGCGAGTGAAACTCATCAAAGTATGACAAGAGGTTAAAGATAATAAATGAGAAAAGTGAAAACCTATTTAAATTTTTTTAATTTTAAGTCACGTTGATATTGTAGTGTTAGGAGATGCCTACTAGAAATGTTATAATCAAGAATTGCAAAATGCAAAGAATTCAATAGCTAATTAATAAAACAGTGTGATCACATTTATTGTTTCGACTACTTTCCCTTGCATATGAAATATTAAAAATAATTTAGTCATTCGACTAAAATGGAACAATCGGCATATTCTCAGTACAAAACAATGTTGTCAATATTTCAGAATAGTTAATATGTATTGAATTTACGAGAAAAATACAGCTCATGAATAAATACTACATATCAATAAATGTATTATATCAACAAGTACCTGTATTATACTCATCTAGGAACCGTGCAATAATATTTGCACGTGCACGTACAATAATATTGAGAACCTTGAAATATCAACAATACGTATTGATTATTTGAGAATCGACTTAATATTGATTTCACAAAAGACGTTCTTTCTTATTCTAATCAATTCTAACCAATCTCGTTATATCGTGTATATAACGGGATGGCGTCGAGATCATAGAAAGAAGATTATCGACGCATCTATCGATCGAACGATCGATCGCTGTCAGATCGTTTGATCGCGAGACAAACATCCTGACGATGTTACTGATAAAGCTCGTCAGGATCGTTCATGACAATCAGTTTACCGATCTCGGTCTTCAATCATCGCAAATTCGAATTGTCGTTTAAAATAGTGATGAACAGATTATGTATCTGATGATGAATACAAAACGATATTAAATCGGAAGATTTGAAGTTTAAATATTTACGAATATATTTTTCAATTTTATCAATTTGCAAGGGTGCATGTTTGGAAAGCTAGAAATTTACAGAAACTGGGATTGGAAAAATTAAAAATTCGAAATTTTTGAATTTGGTGAGTTGGAAATTTAGGGAATTAGAAATTTGATGAGTTGGAAATTTAGAGAATTAGAAATTTGGTAAGTTGGAAATTCAGAGAATTAGAAATTTGCTAAGTTAGAAATTTAGAGAATTAGAAATTTGGCGAGTTGGAAATTTGGAGAATTAGAAATTTGCTAAGTTAGAAATTTAAAGAATTAGAAATTTAGCGAGTTGGAAATTTGGAGAATTAGGAATTTGCTAAATCAGAAATTTGATGAATTGAAAATTTAGGGAATTAGAAATTTGATGAATTGGAAATTTAGGGAACTAGAAATTTGCTACGTTAGAAATTTTGAGAATTAGAAATTTGATGAGTTGGAAATTTGGAGAATTAGATATTTGGTGAATTGGAAATTTAGGGAACTAGAAATTTTCTGACTGTAGTTTTAGGGAATTAGAAACTTTGTAAAATATCAGAAATTAGAAATTTGTTAAGTAATTTAAGAACCTAGAAATTTAGACATAAAACTTTGAATTAGCAACTAGACAAGCTATCCAGTGTCCATGAGCGAGCGGCCATAAACCTTCATACAGCCTACCCTCATAATCCTTTTGAAATTGAAAGAACAAAGCTCCGCAGCCATTCGTTCGCGTTTTCCACTTTAAGAGCGCGTTTGCACCGCGTCGTGGCGCTCCAGCTCTTAATTGAAAGGTTACGAAACCACGCGTTTAACGAATAAACGCTGGCTGGCTCGAGAACCTATCCGCAGAATACTAGATCATCTATTATATCTCTTTCAGCAGATATGACTGTGCATAATCGCGATACATGAAAACCCAGACACATCAAACGACGCGTAAAACTCGACGGCTTGATTTTACATAATTTCGCGTTACGTAACGCGTCATCTTTTGTTCGTGGCCATCGTATCGTTTAAAACTTAAAGCGGCCATTTTTCACGCGTCCCTATAAAACGATCCGAGTTTCACGAAGTCGTTAAAGACAGATCGATCGAATAGAAATCACGAACTCGCATTATGATGCATTTCCGTGTATTTATGCACCCGCGAACCTACGGCTGGCAGACCATGTGTACGGTTTATGAATGGAACAGCACGCGTGCGCGACCACTGGAACAGTTCGAGCCGGCAGCGAAAGTGACCTGCTCTAACTTGTACCTGTTCCAACGCAGAACGTGTATAAGCTAGCGTTTTACACGCACACGATAGAGCACCGTAAGAACTACCTCGGATAATTGCATCGAGTAGCCTAACCGCTCGATGAACGCGAGAGTGCACCGCTGCGCTGCTTGCAAGTGTGAAATGCACCGCGGGGTGCCATGAATGGTAGTCCCTACAGTTTCAGCAATTTCAAACGGGAAAACTGGTAATTTATAAGTAGATTTTTGTCAAAGGAATGTCACTCGGCATCGACATGCCTTCCGATCGTTTTACGCCGGTAGCCCGTGTAATTTCTCGTTAATAAGTCTCAGGATACACTGTTCGATACTTTCTATACTTCATGTTTTCCGATTAATTGCAAAATTTACTTACAGCATTGAAATCAATATAACGTAATATTAAATATAACGCAAGTATGAAGAGCTATGGTATTTCTATACGACCAACACAAAAACAGCTGCAAGAATTTTGTATATTATATGCATATGCGAAATTACAATAAAGTAATATTTGCAATTCTTTCGTCGATGGCGCAGTTCATGGAGCACAGTTTCTAATAACGAGTAGAAAGTTACGTTAATAAGGGAAGTTAGGTTCATAAGTTTTAACGTTAATAAAGGAACAAGGAGGAAGAGATACACGACTTTCTCGTTGACGATGCCAAGATTAAGTTATTATTTAAAATTAAATGAAACGTTGAGATACTTGATATAGAGACTCGAGGTGAACTTGAAACTTTCTTGTATAATGCTGTTTCATTGGCAGTGGGAATAGAAAAGATGCATGTTTCAATATGACATGACACGGAGAAACTTTTCCTGACGTATAGAAGTTTTATTGATTTCACCCGATCGAAAACAGAAGACTCAATCAAAATTATTTGTCAACTCTAAGTACCTAAATTAGATTATAACTTAATTGCAAGTTTACTTTGGTGCTTTTATTTTACATAAAAACCTAATAAAAAATTACTGTTTTTAAGTATTAAACTGAGTATATAAAAAGAGTATTAAATATATAAACGAATATAAAAGTATTATGTATATAAACGAATAAGCTGACACCAAGGGTATTAAATGTAATATTAAAAAGATGCACTAAATGAATATTTCGAATAATTATACAAGTTGTAAGCATTAGCATGGCGAAATTATACACACCTACTTACCTTATTTCAACGACCCAGTCTCCGTTGCATTATATCGCGAACTTTTGCAGCAGCTTTAACTATAAAGACACACCGTTGCATTCGTTCTTTTTTTATTTTTTATTTGCCCAACCTCTCGGATACGTTGCCGTACCCTGTCATGTCGAAATAGATATCTGCATGGAACTCGGCCAGTCGTACTACCGGTGCAAATAATTGTGTTATACCGGGACACGTTAGATAATGATCACTACAGATCGGTCGTATCCGCGTGTGAACGAAAGCACATGTACCATTGCCAGGACATTTCCTTATCTGGCCTTCTCTCCTTTCGCCTTGAAAACTACCGTGGTAGTCCACTCGTACGTATAGTTATCCGAGACAAATGCCAGACATAGCTGTATCACTCCCGAGCTAAGTTTCAACCATTAAAATGCAAAAACATGTGCTGAAGTTACGGAGTCCACAAACACTCTTGAATAAACTGTCTTTCGACTTGAAAATTTATTCGATTAAGTTGCTCATTTAATAATTTGTTCAGTCGTGCAGTCATTGTATTTTATAAAACATTCGAATCGTCTAATCAAAAATTTCACAACTAGACCAATATAATTTATGTGGTCACTTTCTGTAAACTAGACACGTGTGTTTATACACCATTCACGTGTTACTTACTATCATTCAAGAAATTTAGATATACTAACTAAAGATTCAGAAGAAATATGAAATATATTTTCAGTCACTTCTGCCAAATAAGGCCATCGTTCTCAAACTTCAAAACACATCTTTACATCATTCTGTTCCTACCTATCACCTAAAATCTGAAACTTGCAAAATGAAACGTGTCGCAAATATACGAAGAATTAAATAAATCACGAAGATAGATACGGTGGGTTGAATTCGTATTAGATTCACGTGTAAGTATACAAATGTAAACATAAATGCAAACTCGTGTGTCGTAGTACGTGTCACATACATACGTCAGAGTGTCGCCAGGTTAGCCCGTACGTTAAAACACGATTCGCTTTCGAAATAAATCGATAAGATCTGCTGGTTGAACAGATTTCAAATTAATGTCAATGCATAGCGCGCGTTCAGCCACGAACCGGGTTTATTAATGCGCGCCGTGCATCGACATCGTACCGGTGTTCTAACATTATTAGGACGATTTCGTGCAAAATAGACGTGTCACGGATATAATATTAATGTCAACCGGGAAGAAGCACGACAGATGACACCTCGTTCGTTTTGCGCGGAAACGGTGTAATTATTTTCATGAGTTAAATAGGTCGGAACCATCGGTGCTTATAATTTCAGCACGGTCAAATCGAGCTTTCTTTCTCGTACATCGACGTAAATGTAATGCGTTAATATAATTGGCCTCTTTAACATCAGCTGCTATTACACTTTCTAATAATAACAATACTTCACCTTTTAAATAAACGTATCGGCTAATTGCAACAGCATCAAGATTTTTCCAATATACTTATTAAAATGCATTTCGATACATCAAAGTACGATTATTAAACAAAATTAAAAATATCGAAAACCCATATAAGACAATATACATACATGGATAAGTTTGATAACTTCATTTACAAATTTCTCCAATTATTCAAAATCCACTGCAATTATCATATCTATAATTTTCAGCTTTGCTTAACAGCTGCTCTTCTTTGGCATCGAATATTCTCCCCCCCATTAATTATAGTTTTATTACAAACAATATTTCAACCTTTTCCAGCTACAGCATTATCCTCATTTTATCGAAAAATATCTTAAAACCCTTTGACAATAAACAACTCATTAGAATATGTATAAAAAGAAAGAACTGAGAAAATTCACGATTAATATCTAAGTATCTAAGTCTGATTTCAGGAAATAAAACAATCCTTTCACAAATCGCCGTTCGTTCGTTCCATTATATTAAAATAGTTGTTAGATACTTGGTACACGCGTGTGAACGCATTAGCGGCTTACAAGCGCGGTTTCTAATACGCGGCGTATAATAACGCGTTAATAGGAATGCATCAAGCTCAGAATACCGTGTCAAGCATATAAATATAGGCATAGTTGCAATATGTGCACGAACACACACATATCAGAACGTACCGCAAAAGAAATTCTCATTCTGTCACGCGTTAATGTAGATCACGTACGAACATACAGCTCGTACCTCTTTCTCGTATCAGATTTTATCGGGCAGCGTGAAAGAATGAAAATTAACGAGATGATTTAAGTCCCAAATTACGGGATACCGAGTCTTAAAATCTCCATACAGTATTAACGTGATTTATACAGATATGATACACGTTCACGGAAATTAAGTTGTTTAGGTTTAAATTTGAGATCTGCGGTTAGAAATTTGGATGTTAGGAAGTTGGGAAGTTAGAAATTTGAAAAGTAGAAGATTTGGAGATTTGGAGATTTGAAGATTTGGACATTTGGAGATTTGGAGATTTGGAGATTTGGAGATTTGGAGATTTGGAGATTTGGAGATTTAGAGATTTGAAGATTCAGAGATTTGGACATTTGGATAGTTGGAAAATTGGCGATTTGGAGATTTGAAGATTTCTAGATTTGGAGATTTGGATAGCTGGACATTTGGAGAATTGGAGATTTGAAGATTTGGAGATTTGGAGATTTGAAGATTTGGACAACTTGACAAGTTAGAAAGTTAGGGACCTAGAAATTTGGTCTTTCAACAATTCACAAATTAAAAAATTTGACAATTTGGATTTTTGAGAATCTGAAATTTGATCTTTCAGAAATTTAGGAGATAAGAAATTCAAAAACCTAAACATTAGAAAATGTGTAAACTTCTAATAAGAACTGTACACCACTCTTTCACCTAATCCCTAATTACACGCCAATACCCAGATAAATAAAAAAAAGAGTAACACCAAATATTGAAGAATTCTCAGTGTAAAAGAAATTAGTGTAATCTTTTGTCGAGTCAGAATGAACGTCTCATTAGGCATAATCCAAGAGCAGTAAGTACAGTCCTCGTGCTAGTAGGACGTTAGAGTATCAATTATGACGGGACGTGCATCAATTGAGACGAAACGTTTCAGCCGTTTTTATCGAGTTTCTCATTATCGACAAGCACTTGCTTCTGCGCTATCTTCGGCCTCTTTTACCACTGGCCATCGTTTGTAAGCATTCATTTAGTTTTACCGGCCGACCTATTGACGTTTTTACTATTGGCAAGACCAACGTTCGATCCACTAACTCTGCGGCATAAAACGTCTTTGCAATTTGAAGTTTCGAGTAATTCAAGTCTCCCGATAATCATATACGATTGCAACTGGTAAACGTAGACTAATGAGACGTCAAACCGAACAGATAATTATTTAACTTTTCTCTGGCTGACCTGTTAAACGATTTAAATAAATGTACCAACACCATGGTGCTTCAGTCATCCTGAATATTAATTATCATTTTATTCAAGCGTCTTCTTTTGTTGCTTATTATACCAGCAGCAAATGGCGAACGTTTTCTATGTACTTTTACTATCCGGTGCTCGCACTCACGCTTTGTATCGTCATCGTCGCACGCTTCGAAATCCTCGACTTATCGTATTATCTCGTAATCCTTGGTTGAAAGTCCGACGAAACGATAATAATGAAATAACAAGCAGGGAAACTAGTGCTGAGACTAGCAACAGCAATAACGACAACGTCTCGTGTCTTTTACTACCTTGCAATGAAACCGACTTTCGTACACATTCGTTACGCCAGGACAGTAATGGGAAACGTATTTACAACTATAATGCGATAACGTGCAAAATAGCATTCGGTGTTGTTATAACTTTTATCGCTGAAACGTTCTTAACGTGCACACTGTCATTCTGATGGTCGTAATGCATACAGTTCGGTCGAGAAAATTCGGATACCTTGAAAAATGGCTACTGATAAGAAGGATAAACGAAAATGAATATGTTAACTAATGGAATATATTAAAATACTGACGAATTTATGAAAATAAGTATTGTCTAGTGGAATATGGACTGACAAATACAAAATATAATATGGACTAGCAAAATATGTGAAATATTAAATATATGAAAAATGTTTTGTGATCTGAACCTTGAGATGACCGTGATATGTCAAGATCGTATTAAATAGAATAAAATATCTTGCATGATATGATTTTTCGAAATGTTCCGCTAAAATACTATGAACGTATAACATCAAAAAGGTGAGTATCAAGATATTTAAAATTTGAACCACCCTGTGTTTAAAAAATAACTCCGTAAATTGACCTTCGCATTCACGTTTTAGCGAGCGTTTGTCAGGACTGAACCGCGAGGTACAACGACAACATTCAATTTGATGCGCTATTCAAAGTAATTTTCAATTAAGTGTTCAGTACACACTTTCTATAGATCGTGGACAGAAGATAACATCACGGAGATTAGCGATTTTATTAATGGACAAAAGAATCAGGCCGCGGTGTTGCAAGAAATAACAGATGAAACTGATACGCGGATTAGTCATCGGAATTAATCAGCGAGACTTTTGTCGAGCAACGACATTGTTCTTTTGGAGTGCAGTACGCGTACACAAAGTCTTTTTTTTTTAAGTAACGTGTAGTAAATACGAAGCAGCTGGCAAACTACGGTCTTGTGAATAAGTACTGCTACTTTGTGCCAACCGTGTTAGAAACTTCTTTTTAAATCTATGCATATACGGAACGTTCATCGACTTTATATTACGAAGAAAATAAAAGACTATTAACCTTGAAAATTTGAAAGTACAAAAATTTAGAAAAGTAACAGAAAGATAGAAATTTTAATTGAAATAGGAGAATTTGGATATGTGTTTAAATTTGCTTGTTTGGAAATTTGATAATTTGGAATGTTAGAAAAGGTTCAAATTTTTAGAACAAGAAGATACAGTTTTACGTTATTTAACCTGTTTCCATAATTTAACTTATTTAGACATTTCCATAATTTACCCAGATTTAAGCTATTTCCATAATTTAGCTTATTTGGATGATTTAACCTATTTCCATTATTCAACTTATTTAAACTTGTCCTATTACCATAATTTAACTTATAGGACGATTTAACCTATTTAACTTGAAAGATCTAATTTATAAAAATGATCAGAAATTTTCAAGAGAAGCTTACGAATTCTATTTTGTAACAAAACGCGATGAAAATAAAATTCCAACGAAATACGTGTCATGAAGCGCTATGAGGAAAAAATGAATCTAGGCGGTACGACTTTAATATCATCGGCACCGCCCTTTCCCCTCGAAAGGGTGACCGAAGTTACGTGGGGACGTGGTATTGAACGGTAGCCGTCAGCGTGCGATCCCATTAGCCCGTATTGTATGCTAATGAGCGGTTGTCGCCTGTGATCCATGCTTATATCGTGTTATATCGCCACCAGCGGTTCTCCATTTTTCAATCATTGCCAGCACCCGTTTTCATCTCAACATTCCAACGCAACGATGCACCGCTGCATCATCGTCCAAACGTACAATTTTCGACACTTTTATTTCCATTTTCATTGTCGTTCGCTCGCAATAAATACTGTTTCGGCGTCTTTTTTCGAGGTGAATGGGAACTGCTTTTACAAGTACCGTTAACTTATGCATGATTTAATACCCTGATACTTGTAATTATGCATGGAACTTTAACCTTGTTACTAGGGATCTCTGGTGATATTTGAATAGGAATTTTGAACGCTCACGAGTACGGACATTTATGGGTATTCGCTTCGGTGGAGACAACGATGAGACACAGAAATCAAGTTTCTCTGCGAATAATTTTAGGTTTATTTAAAACTTTATGGTAATGTACCGCATTCTTGGTTCTGAATTCTGGAATGAGAATTCAATCGGATCAATGTATACTTGTCGTCCTTGATACATTTACAATTTGACGATAATTTGATGAATTTACATAAAATCTTAATTTTTTCTTCTTTGCGATGCAATACTTTATCCAAAAATATTTTCAATTTGTAAATATTCTTCTTCTGTTCTAAGTATTGACGTAAGAAAACTTTATGTTTATGAACAATTGTTTGTATAGAGTTGGATGAAAAGAGTCATATTGTTAAAATAAGAACTGAACTTAATATTTAACATGTCACCATATGTTTGAAGAAAATTAAACATTTTCTAGTATCATAATGTAGAGTTACTTAAACCTTCTGTACACTTATAAAAGTATAATTAACATAAATGTAATTAGAAGCCCCAGCCACGATTTACATTTTTGTGTCCATGTAACGAAGAATATTGAACAACGTGACACAGTATCAAGGACTACTGAAACTATAAGTACAATTACTTCCATTAATAATCGCAGCAGACAACAATGTTCTGTGTTTTAAGTATCCCTAAAACGCAACTAGTTCTTAATACCGACGTAAGCACAGATTAATGGGTGCGTAAATTTTTTATGTGTCATTAAAGCGATCGTGAAAAGGATCGTACGAACACGGTTGTTTCGCGCTTGCGTTGGCGTCTAAAGGCATTCGAACCGAAGCCTGAAACGCAATGATGTTCCGTGCAAAAGACTGAAACGAGTGCAATTAACGTTACGAGTAGTGGCGGGTCATTATCCGACTGAATCCAGCCTCGTCTCAAAACCGCAAATTACCCGCGGCAACTTACACGCTCGTGTTTGACACACACGAACAATACACACTATCCGATTCTGAATAGGTTCCGCGTCATAGTACAAGATGAATTAGATATCAACAATTAAGAGCACGCATATATTATCGAAGTCTCCATACAAAAGGCGAGAAAATAGTATGTACGTGGAAATTAATTAATGTGAAGAAACGGTTGTTAGTCGCCCGTCACTGTTTCTGGTTAACTATATTTCTTGTAACGCATTAGCACTAGACGTCGTTAACGATGGACGAATATAAAGATTCGTTAGAACAATAGACCTATTCTCTTCGTTTTCAAAATTGCAAGCAAAATTTTTGCTGATACTATAGAAATGAACGACTCATAGAAATAAACGATGATAATATTACATTCCGGTGTTTAATGTAGTGATTCTTTATTGTCGTTAATAACTAGAATTTTTATCTTTTTATAAATTCATGCAGAGATTGTGCTAAATATTTTCTCCGACCTGTTGAACTGCAAAGGATGTCAAGACCTCTCTTGACTGGGAACTTCGAAATTCTCAAATTTTCAAACTTCTAAATTAGCAAACACTTGCGAATTATAAATTTATAAATGAACTTGAAATTTATACTGAACTTCAAATGTATGAACTTGAAACTAACACTGAATTTCAAATGTATGAACTTGAAATTTATACTGAACTTCAAATGTATGAACTTCAAGTTTATACAGAAATTGTATGAGCTATTTTATCTGCGAATCAGCAGTATAGACACTGTCGAGATAAATAAAAAATATTAAAAATTACAAATTCAATTACAAAAAATTGACTTCAAGCGACTGTTAAGATTGTTAGTCTTAGGTGTACGTTGCATCCAAACAGTGTAATCCAGCGACATAATGTCGCGTAACCATCTGAACGCGGAGAACAAACTATCGAACGTTCGTTTCAATTAATTTCTCGTACGTTCTTCCGTGCGCAACGATGCGAGATAATCATGTCAATAATCATCGGAACAAGTTATACAGCACGTGTTGCCGTGATCGCGCGTTCGTAGGCGATTAAAACGTCTCGTTGTACGTCGGAAGTCGAGCGAAGACAAAATCAGGGACGTCTAGGCGTTGTCGCTTGGCTAGCCGAGCCCCGATATACAAACCGTGTCGACATAATTATGCTACGCGCCGTCAGGTAGATGAAGCCGATACGAACGTGGGACCATTTAAGCGCCTTTAGAAGCATAAATAATCCTATTAAACGTGTCACTGGTTGTGTCAACAATCTGACAGCCAACAAGATAGAAACCTAGCCGATGGTAGGAACGGTTAGGCGTGTTCTCCGGGACGCATGATCCCGTCGCTCCGAGTCAATGAAGTCACGGGAACGATTTCAACCCCATGGACATTGGCGTAGCTACTAGGGTTGTTTTCGGTCATATCTTATGAGTGATACTTTCAAACTTATAAATACCTATCATATTGGCTAATTTTTTTATTAATTCTAGTTCTTGATAATGAAGTCCTTTTTCCTGTTTGAATATTTAACAATTTATAAATGTCTAATTCTCTAGTTCGCTAAGTTCTAAACTTTACAATTAGAAAATTTGTTAGACAAGTATAGAAATTTTTGCATTTCCAAATCCTGGACATTTTTTGGACATGGATATTTTCTGTCCTTTCTAAATTCTCAAATCTTCCAATTTTTCAGTGCCCCAATTTCCCCATCCTCCAATTCCCAAATCTTCCAATTTCTCAGTGCCCCAATTTCCCCATCCTCCAATTCCTAAATCTCCCAATTCTCAAATCTTCCAATTCCCAAATTTCCCAATTTCTAAAGCTCCCAATTCCCAAATCTCTCAATTTCCAAATCCCCCAATTCCTAAATCTCCCAATTTCCAAATCTCCCAATACCTAAATCCCCAATTTCCAAATCTCCCAATACCCAAATCTTCCAATTCCCACATCTCCCAATACCTAAATCTCCCAATTTCCAAATCTCCCAATTCCCAAATCGCCCAATACCTAAATCTCCCAATTCCCAAATCTTCCAATTCCCACATCTCCCAATTTCCAAATCTTCCAATTCCCAAATCTCCCAATACCTAAATCTCTCAATTCCCAATTCTCCCAATTTCCAAATCTCCCAAATCCCAAATCTTCCAGTTACCCAACTCCTATCTCCAAATTCCCAACCAAAAAATTCTGCAATTTCTAAATTCCCAAGTCCCCAAATTACCAATTTCCCGCACTTCCTCGGAAACGTTACTTACGCCAATGTGAACGGGAAAAAATTCGTTTAAAGTGCACCGTGTTCAAACATTGTGCAACACGCTGGATATTTGCCCAACGTCTTTTTAAACAGGTCTAGCCAACATAACGAACGTCATTCTATGAAAAGGGTACAAGACATCGAAGTCCTTTAAGAAATGAAGGGTGTGCCAAGATAGTCACGAAGAGGTTTGAAAAGTTAATAAATATTTTTATTTTCGTTTTTCTTATAATACCGGGACTTTGTTACTTTATTTTACCGTGTTATCATTATCTTTACTGTATATTCTGCTATTTCATTTTATCGTGTTAACAATCTCACTATTCTATTATTTTATTAAGATACTACAGTATACTTTAATCACTAAGAGCTTTTACAGTTTCCATCGCTATTTCTATCCCGCAATTTTTACGCTGTACACGGTAGTAGATTTGAACGGGCTTTACGTGCATTACGCGTTGAATATCAACCATCAATTTCGTTGTACATTAAAAATACACGATTACAGTGAACAGTTATCCCGTAGTTGAACAGCTGTTTATTCATTTAGATGCCTCAAGCTACTTCACCTTTCTCGATGTGTATGTAAATATAAGTACACGAGACGCACGCGGTTCGAGTGTCATCAAGACGTCCGTAAACTTAAAGAGGAAACGTGAGTTTCGCTTCGGAAATCATGCAGCATAAAACACCGTATGAATCGAAAAGAACTGTGGACAAGATCTAGTCGAAACAGGGAACCAGTTTTAAAACGATTTCAAATTATCGCGGGTCAATGTATATCTGTCATTTAGATTAGCAGAGTAGTATAATCTAATTTCACCAATTAGAAATTCTATAAAAAACATTTATGTGAAATGTAATATAACATGAAGTCCAACTGGATGTAGGATCATAAAATTTTATCATATGAAAGCTTTTTCCGCTAATATAAATTTATGCTATGAATATTAAGAAGTAGTATAAATGTAAATTTCTTCTCTCATGAAAAACCATTATTTTTCTATTTAATATGAGATATTGTTCAACAAAGAGACTGTAATAAATGTTAATAATTTTAATCTTAAAAATTAGATTCAAATAAATGATTGCTTATGTACCCAATGAGAACTGTTTTCTATATAACATTAAGTGTTAAACACTTCGGGAGTTCTACCTTAATGCTCTTCAAGGTGTTAGATCCCAGGAGTGTATTACAAAACAGAGAATCCTCTTTAGGCTATACACTCTTGAGGATACGTTCAAGAACTAGTTTGCGAGAATTTAGTTAATCAATAAGAAGGTAAACAGATTTAATATATTCTCCTTTTTTGCGTGAAAACCGAGTCCATAAAACTACGATATAAGTGAAGTAACACATTGCATCTTTTTCTCGGAAATTCATCCATTATAAACTTTCTTTAAAATAACATGCGATGTACTGTAATTTGAAACAATTGCAAGCTGATGTAAAATGATTAATTATGATCTTACGTGGAAGATCGAAGGTAACATATTGTCAGATGTTAGTATGTGATAATTTTGTAATTTTTCACGTCACTATATGTTTTGAAAAGAAACAATTCTTCTGAAAGAATGGATATTTTTTACTGTACGGAATATTGGAAATGAAACCGATAATGCATATCACTGTACATTACTAAAAGTCATCCACAACGCGATGTGTCGTGTGATTGTAAGAACTTATCATTGGGAATGTACCTCTATTATACGACCGTTGTTTATCATTGAACGTAGGAGGCATATTATTCCCCGTTATGTATCGTACAAACACTTATTTTTCTATTTCTCTATTCTATTTTCAAATTATAAAATTTCTACTCACTTCTTCATTTTTCAAAATAAATTAAACTACTTTCACCTTTCTTCAAATTTTCGCTGTGGTCACAAATTTTTAAACAAAGCATTCTTTGCATACTAACAATTATACAAAAATTTATTAATTCAATCTTGTAAATGTTTATAAATTTTCAGTTATCACTAAATCTTGAAAATTTGAAAGAGTTAAAATTCTCAAAGAAAAAAATGATTGTCATAATCGATGGATACGAAATTTTATATTTAAGTTCAACTCTTCTAAATGTTCTCAAATAAATTGTTTTCTGTTACCAATGATGGCAATCTTGAAAATTTGAAAAAGAGTTAAAACTCTCAGAGAAAGAAATGATCGTCGTAATCTATGGATATAAAATTTTGTATTCAAGTTCAACTGAATTTTACCAGGATCTTCCCTAAGTTTGCCTATGGTTCGAACATAAAGCATGTCCTCCTGTACACGAAGCATAGTGTATTAATATTTATAATACATAATCAACGCACAGTGTTAATTAACCGGTTTGTTCTGACATTTATGATAGAGGCTGTTGCCTCGAAGAACTTAAGAAGAAATAACCACGCCAGAAATACAACCCAGCTTACATTCCTGTGTGACATAGAGCGGGGGAGGACAGACGCAGACAGGAGGTAAAGATCGATAGAGGTTCGACGACTCGACAACTGACTGCTGTCTATATTCTACACCATGTATGTACTTGTTAATGCATATCAACGTAAAACCACTACTATTTTACGCGGATATTTATTCGCATCTGATGTATATTTACTGCATAATCTCACGAGACGAATTCTTTCGATATTTACTATATGCAAATCTCCAGTACTCAACAATTTTTGCAGTGCAATAATTTGAATTCAGTTTTTGGACTAAACGCTAATTATTAGTTTTTATTTAACAGTAACGTTATTTAATTTTTAATATTACTTAAAGAATCGACACGAAAAGTAGCTTGTTTTATTGGGTTATAATCGTAACGAAACGAGAATAAATATGGCGGAAAATGGCGCGAAAAGGCGCGAAATATGGCACCGTATATAGCGAATATTTTATCGCGAAAATACGTGCGACATCCTCACGAGTATAATCTACATATCTTTATACATTGACAGTTTCTGTGATTTCTTGCATTCTGATAGATATAATAAACGTATAACTCACCAAGGTTTCTGTCGGGATGATCGCAGGAACCGCGTTCCTGTCAGACAACTTAATCCGTATAATGACGTTGCTGGCATCGGTTATCACAGAGTTTCCGTGTGAACGAGGGAATACTTCAGACTGTCATCGTAGCAGCTGACTTGCAAAACGCAATCGTTGAAACCACACGACAAAACGAAAAATCACTTTTGACAAAAGTTCGTTGCAAACAGAGTCACTTCGCGTACTGACAGTTCACTCGATGCAGTCGAACGATACATCACAGGTACAAACGATTGTCAAAACGTGTTCATACAAGAAAATTATTCACATTCTTCGATACCCGTTGTCGTGCGAGTCGAAATTCTTCTTCAACAGAAACTATTAATCACTATAATCACTATTTCCGAACAAAACGTGCTGCGTTCCCAGTTTCGTACGTTCGCGCATCGCGCGGCCATCGTCTACTGAAGTCTAGCGACACCTGACACGAAGCGATATCGATGTATCGATATTTCTTTCAAAAACTCACTACGACTCCATCTTGCGATTAATCGATCTGACAATTGCGTTGCATCTTCACAAGTGGTACGGTACACTGTCAATTTCATTTGACTAAACGACGGTTTTTAAGATTAATCGATTACCTTGGGAAAAGTATACTTCGATAAGATCTCCAACAGGTTAGTTCGATGAATCATGTCTTCGCTACTTTATTTCTTTTATTCTGTATCGTTAATGATTGGCAAATGTCAGTGATGTTTGTGAAATCATATGTCAATATTATGACGAACGATGTTTCCAAAAAACGATGCGTTATGTTCGAACAACGGCTGTCACTTTTAAATCATACGCATTCACCACGCGTATCGCTCTTCCGTATCGATGAACACTGATCTGAACGTAGCTCGAAAACGTTCGACGACGGAAATGATTTGATCGAGGTGTTTTTCAGCTGATCGAACAAGGCAATGAGGAAAAGTATTCGAATTCAGCGTCGTCGGACGTTCCAGCGTTGAGTTTCGTTTCTGGACGGTTCGGTATAAAACGTATGACGTAAATCGTGGCAAGGTCTCGATGGTCGCGTGCGATGGTATCCAAAGAAACTACAATAGGTTATTTTCTTCTCGCTAACGGCACACTGTGAACCGTGCAGGTAACGCGTCGTCTTATCTTCCCCCGATCATGCTCGATCGCGGTGTCCGTCATCGATGGTGCAAACTTCAACGCATCGTTTCCGTTGGAGAAATCGAGATTAGCATCGTGTCGCGGTGAATACGATCGATCGTCGAAAAGTGTCCGGATGAGTCCGCGTGGCGACGTTTGCTCACGAAAGTGTCCGTTTGCTCGTGACCGTGTCGCGACGCGAAAAACGAGCGAGCTGCGCAGAGACAACGCACTGAACGACGAATGGACGGAGCCGCTGTTGGCTGACTGCCGACGGTCGAACGCGCTCCGAGTCTCAACGATCAGCTGATCGGCACGCGCGCTACTATGGTAACCAACGTCAGCGGGCTCCGGTAGGGTTGCACGCGCACACACACACACGCACACACGTACACATAGACATATATATACACACACAAGTTTTGGAGGGCGTCCCGTGCGGCAGCCTCGCGACTCCGATAACGTGTACGTGCGTCGTGCGTGCGCACACACGTGGTTAGAAGATTTGCGCGCGCACGCGTGTGTGCGTGCGTGAAAACGACACGTAGTGTCCGTAGATGACAAACACGACGACCACGACGACGGAGAGAGGCAAAGGTCGAATGAAAAAATAAGGAAACTTCCTTTCGCCTTCTCCGTTTCGTTATTTCCCTTTTCTGTTCTCGCTCGTTATTTTTCTGTTTAATTGCAGTTGACAACGCGACACGCAACCGTCACTGCGAAATTGAAGATTATGAGCCGCGTGCAACGTCGCAAGGTAATTCGAAATACTGCGAGAGACTCGTCACGAAGTCGACGACGGTGACCGTAGCTGACAGGAAGGAAAATCACGAGGTAATCGTGGCGCGAGCGGCAACGTACGCCATCCACTCGTGTCGGCAGTCGGGCGTGCACTGCCTTCCTGAGTCGCCGGTTGGTTCTCGATCCTCGACTCTGTTCGCTCGACTCGCTCGCTTGTTCGCGGCCTCCATCCCCGTATCGCACTACGGCCGCGATGCTCGATGCTACACTCCGCTACAACGTAAGCTTACTTTGGATAAGGATAATTGTAGGGGGAGAATCCTCACGCTACTTGTTCTCGATTATCGGAATAGTAATACGCAAACTTTCAAATTTACAACTTTCGAAATTTATACATTTGTGAATTATCACATTCTTCTTGTCAAACCCTAAATCTCTATATTCTCAAATCTCAGTGTTCACAAATTTTTAAACTATCCAATTTTAGAAACCACAAAGTTGTGAAATCTCTGGATCACCAAATCCATAAATTCCCAAATCTTCAAAAAATCTAGAATTACCACCAGTGTACACTGTTACACAATTTACCCACATCTATTTTTTTACACTTAAGACATATCTTTATGATTATCAATCATGTCGAACAGTGCAACAAATTTTAACATTTGAAATGTTTTACAAGGCTGAATTTTTCTGTAAATTATTATGCACTGATTATGAATACGAAAATCCATTTTCTTCATCCTGTTCTCTTTTATAAAAGAAGTCAAATTTTCTATTTCTTGAATTTCTTGTGCTTTCAGCAAAAGAGTTCTTCTTCAGAAAATGATTCTATAAAGTTTTACAAATGTATAGTGTTGAGAATATTCAAATATATCTGAACAATATTTAAAAGAACAGAGTAATTTTTGAAGTACCAATTTTGTCGGATAGTTTTAAATTATTTTGAGAATTAAAGATTTAACACAAAAATCTATACTACGCGATAGAGTAAGTTCTCTTATGAAAATTAATAGTCTCTTGAATCTTGCAGAAATATTTTTACTTTCTTAATAAAAGATAAAATTTATTTTGTAACTTCCTATGATAATTTTCACAAAAAGATAATCTACTATATCACATGGTATAATTGACGTTTAATAAGCGCTTAGCTTGTTTTAAACATTGGCTGAACATGTTTAAACATTTATGATATTATAAGATACATGTATTTGTAAAAGTTTGCACAATCACTTTTTATAAGTGTAATTTTCATCATGTTTATAGTTAAAACAAATTCTTAAAATTGTAAATTCGACTTCTTTTGGACTCTTGTGTTTTTCAAAATCGGAGGATGTGGTTTTCAAATTCGTAATCAGTATATGAAAATTTACAAAATCGCTTACTGATTGTTGTGAAACAAGATTGCACGGTGTTATTATTTGATCCAGATCTGTACAATTTGTGGTAACATTAATGATGGATCGATTGATTCTATTGCAGAGTTAAAATTTCTTGTCATTAAAAAATGTGATACACATATGTTACACATCCTCATACTTCGAATTGAGAAGAATATATAATTTGTATTGTTTGTCGTTTTTATTTTTTTTATACCAAAAAATGACGGCCAAGACAAAAATTGGCATTTTGTAAACTTGAACAACTAACGTATTGATATCTTCTACCATGTACATATACAATGCAATTTAGATTTCATATTTTTTTTATAGAAATAATTTCTATGTAGTCGAGTAATAGATAATGAAGTCTTTTAATTAATGTAAGGCGCATGAACTAAATTTTTCATAATATTCGTCGTAAATCTATACAAATTTCATGAGACATTTCGATGCATTTACAATTTCTTGGCAAATAAATGATTTAACAATATTTAAATGGCATTCTTGATTGTCATGTAATCTGTTACGTCAAAACGAATACGATTTTCGTTCAGTAATAAATATCTGAATTTCATGACGTTCATAAAAGTTAAATAACTCTGTGTCGTTTCATTCGTAATGAAAGTAGTGCCAAGAACTGTACGCATATTTGATGTTGAAAATATTGAGTCAAAAATATAATATATTTTACAAATAATTTGCTATTTTGTTATTCTTCTATTTCGATTGGTTTTAGTTATAGAAATATGTAATTATAATTGTAACAACGAAATATATTTTAAAATATTTGAAACATTGGGAATTATGAAATTCTATGTATTGGAGAATATAGTTAAATAAAAATAACAATGAACTTGTATTCATTTGAAGGAAAAACATACAGACGCGTGGCGACATCTATCAACAGTACAACAAAATAGATTCACCTAATCAATAGCAGATAATTGTAATGCAAATATACACGTGATTGCAAGGAAAAATAATCACCATAATAATTTATTGTTTACAAAATAAAATTGCAAGACTAGTATTGTCAATCGTTAATGTGATAAAGGGCAGAAAGACCAAAGGGTTCTGATCAGAGATACAGTTATCCATAAACCTAACACTATTACTGCTGTTCTAACCGCTTGATGAAGCCAATACAACCTAAAATAAATTTTTACATGAAATAATTATATGAAAAATAATATTATTATAACAGTAATATCTTTATAAAGATGGTAACTCACTTGCGAAACCTGGCTACACTGTCCTCTATAGTGTCAAATGAATCATTCAGCATGTATACACGAAGACCTCTTATATGTAAATAAAAATACTGTTCCCAATCCAAACTTTTCATATCAAAGAAGAAGATCTTTCGATCAACAGCATTCATTTTTTGCCAGAGTTTTACAACATTATCATTTCGGAAAGTCCATTGCCTTGTTGAAAAGTAATGTATTACATTACTAAATTTATTTATTTTTCTATACGCATTCAATAGCCTGTGGGTGTATTCATAATTAGCATTATTGTACACTGTAGTTAATATGTATTACTAATTATAATTTATTGTATGTGGATTATTTCAGATTTATAGCAGACTTACATGGGTTTTCGTCCAAGAAGAGAAGCTATTGTGTCAACAATAATGGCTGGTATTATATGAAGGAACAAATTACAAAGATTATGTAAAAATAAGTGTCTGTTCAGTATTAACATATAGTACCATATGACTTTTACACTAGGTTGGTCAAGACCGTAAAGTTCATTTTTTTTCATATACTCATACCAAGAAATTGGATTATCACAAGAAGATACACAATTATAAATAGGAACTTTTTCCTCATTAGATATGTTGGGATCTTGAGCTGCTTTTATTTGTCGATTTCTGCAAAAATATTATTATTATTATAGAGGTTTACATATATTGACATTGAAAATCAATTATTTGCTAACACAAATTTGTCTTGTCAGCTAGTTTAGATTTTGTGCTTGTTCAGTTTATTTGTTTTTAATAATAAACATTGATAAAGCAAATAGTAACAATTATTAAATATATATAAATGCAACTTACATAGAGTTAATCTCAAACGAAAGAAATAAGAATTTAAAAAATTTCAGTCTTCAAATCATTCAGTTTAAGTATAAGAACCATAGTACAATTGCCAATAGTATAGAACTTTCTTACCTATTAGCAACATCCCAAGCTGAACTGATAATGGTAGAAACAACAAAATCTGCTGGTATAATATCTGCTACATTTTCCGGTATACAATGCAATGTACGCAGTAGACCTATTCCACTTCCCATAACTACACCAGTTGCTCCATATAGATTGTTTATCCATCCAACAATTGGATCCTTATAGGTTGGTATAACAATAGAAGGTCGTATAATACAAACTGGAAGATCATTGCTATACTTTAATACAATATTTTCTGCTACTGCTTTAGTGAACACATACGTATTAGGCCATCTGTCAAGCAATCTATGAAAGGAAAGAATATATATTTTCTTATGATTTATCAAAGTCAGCAAATTTATTGGAATAACATTTACACAGGAGCCATGTGCGCAATTTTATCGTCATCCAATATATTCAACAATGTTAATAATTTATCAGCTTCAATGGTATCCTGATAATGCTTCTCCTCAATAGTATCATGTATACAATGTGCAAATGCAGTTGATACATGTACAAATGCCTAAAAACAGATGCAATAACATTTATTTAGATTTTTAATTGAATATTATAATAAATATAGTTATCTATTGTATTTCTTCTTAATTCATAACAGTATTAGTAAATAAAAATGCTGTATTTTATATATATATATATATATATATATACACATATATATATATTATTGAGTAATATGGAAACGCGAATACCTTTTACGTGATTGAAACGCAGGGTATACAAAAAGAAAACAACATTCTTCTTTACTGCAAAAAATATTCAGGTTACCTTTAAATTGGGTAATTGTTTTGCAAATGTCAATAAGAATTTTATAGTTTTTATATTGACACTAGTTATTACACGAAGTTTCTCTTCAAATCGAACAAGTGCAGCACTATGAATAATAATGCTTGTGTTCATTAAAAGTTGCTTAATTTCTGGTGACCAACCAAGATCATCTTTTAATCCATCGCCCTCCACTAATATCACCTTCTTGAGAAAATTCGGTTGTTCACGCTTTAACTTATAATAAACCTACAAGCGATATAATAATACAGTACATTATGGTTTAATTACACATTTTATTATTATTATTATATAAATGTGTTACTTACAGCATCGTCAAAGTTTTCTTTAAGTCGATCTGATGGACTCTTTCCTTTTTTTGGTCTTACTATCAAATATAATGTCGAAATATTCGGGCATGATCTGTAATTATTAGTTAAGTCCATACACAATGAAACAGAATTGATCATAAGAAATTATAATAGTAAACTAATTCTAAAAACATGATTCTATTTTTGAGGGTGCTCAATGCTTTGTATATTGATTAACATTGACTAACATAAGTTAGCGGTCACGTGCATTATTATTCAGTGTCTGATTAACATAGTATTATTTCACTGTGCATCTTTTGTAATTTATAAATTATTTCCTGAATTAGTTATGATGCAATAATAGTAATGAAGTTACTTAAATTATTTTCCCTTTAATCCAATCATGGATTCTCATTGATATCGCATGATCAGCGTAATTGTGTATTAATTCATTTTAATCGTAGATATATGTCGGTAGTAAACACCGGATGCACCTTTGAACCGTTCAATGAACGTAATATGTAGCATTGCAAATTTTTGGAGGATATGACGCATCTGAAATCGGAACTAAAAGCATAGCTACGAAACGTAAGCTAGTTCTCAAAATAAGCCATTGTATTCTGTGATAAATTGAAAAATTCCGAGATTTTACGATTACAACTTTTTAAATTCTTTGAAGTCCAAATTTTGAACTTTTTATAATTTTTAAATCTCCACATTTGAATTTTCAAGAAACCGAATGTAATGAAGTGCAACGTGATTGCATATTAGTTTCACAAATCTGAATTACAATTGTCCCAATATCGCCGTTTGAAAATTGATCATTTTAGTAGTGTCAAAGCATTATACGATGAAAACAAGTGTTCATTCATAAAATGTTCAATGTTGTATTAGTTTCATAAATTTGAGTTACAATTGTCCCAATATCGTCGTTCAAAAATTGATCATTTTTGTGATGCTATAATACGATGAGAACAAGTGTTCATCGATATAATGTCCAGTATTCAATGAATGTTTAATTCAAACAAAATGTAATGAATCATTCTAAATAGTATCTGCAAGATTACCTGAGTATCTTCTCGACGATTAATTTGCCCAAAAAACCTGTGCCTCCTGTTATTAAGACATTAGCCTGATCAAAAAATTCGACGATTTCACTTTTCGTATTTGATTCTGGCGGTTCAGACATATCCAATATTTCTTCCACGTATGCATTACTTTTCATCGTCATCTTGATGGTGTATCTCCTTAGTTTAATAACAGCGATAATAATCGATGATCAGCGATAATGTTTAACGAAATGATTATGCAATGTTTAGCCTCTTTTAAAACAAAAAATTGAAAACAGTTCTTAATTAGTACAAGTGTCACTATGGCAGATTCTAGAATTATGCTCATATCTTTAGTTTATCATGTTTTTTATGTAAAAGCGTTAAAAGAAAGAACATTGTTTAAATGTTTATTGAATCCGCGCTCCTTTATTATTTTTTAAAATATCCTTTATTATTATTTAAAATAATAATTATTTTTTAAAAGGAATTCAGATAAGTAAAGAAATGACGAAAGATAAGTAAAGAAAGAAATAATGACATAAAACGTTAAACATAGTTGTCACGACGGTAGCTGTCAAAGTATTAAGAATGTTAAATTAGAAACTACAAAAAACTATGAACGCACAGAAATTTGATAAATTAACAGAAAATAGATTTTAAAAAATGAAATAAAAGAAAAATGAAAACGTTTCTGATAATAATAGCAAGTAAAGTTTTAGTCTGATCGCTTACTGAATGTGAGCTGATAGTCGAAGTGCTTTCAACGATGGACAGATTTCAACTGTAAAACATTCCGACCCTGTTGGTACACCTTTAAAGAGAAACACATTTCCTCAAACGCTGAGTACAATAACACTGGCCTTTCCTTTATGCAGATTCCCTACTTAACATTTAATCACATTTTCAAATACAATATATTCATTCATAGTATACAGTTAAATGATTTCAATAATGACTAGAAGAACATAACACCACCATCGAAGAATAGAAAGACAAGAACAACAAAAGAACTTAACGTTATTTAAAATGTAAATATGTAAAGCAGTAATTGTAATATTAATATGAATTATAGCAGACAAATGGACGAATAATAAAGGGATGCATACAATAGTAGAAGCACGAAGAGGATAAGGAATTTTTCAGTTAAATTACTTTAATTTCGAACAACAAAAATTACTCGATATTTTTGTAATATTTGTATGAAATAGATTATTTTTTTTTATCTTTTATTTATGTTGTATGAACAGTTTGAACATTCGTTAATTAGTTCAATGAATACTCTTTTCGTTACTATCTATTGACTTGTATATTTTTATTATATACTGTACGAACTTATTAAAAAGGTAATTAAGTCAGTACCGAAAATAAAAAAATTACCCAATCCTCGAACACTTCAAGTAATAAGAAATATTGCAGACTTATTTATTTTGTAACGTAAAGAAAAATATTCATTATTATGATGTTACGTATGAAGACGAATTTTAATTAAAAAATTTTAATGCAAGTGCAACACGAAAACAATGATATTGAATATTACATTTCAAGGTGATTTTGGTATTTTCCCCAATCCTGATAAAATCATTGACGTGATATAATACATATAATTAACATTTTCAATAAAATTCTGAATTATTAAAAACGTACAATAGTGCCATAAATACATTTTATTCTCTCAATTTATTTGTACTACTACATGCTTCGTAAAGTGGATACAATATGTACAATACATCATGGAATGATATACACGTATGTATATATATATGTATATATGTATATATATGCATATATATATAAATATTATAAACTATACATATAGAATGAACTAGGCATAAACTACATAAGAACAGAATTCTCAACGCACATTTAACTTACTGCTTGCAACTAAATTATGCAAACTGGTACTGTAAGTCTATGGTAATAAATGAAACAGTATTAATTACTATCTTATTTGTTTTATTGTTCGTTGTTCTTGGCATTCCATAAAAATCTTTTTGCGGTGGTTTCACTATATTTAGGATTTCCGTTCAAGAAAAATATCGTGGAAAAATACTGCAAAACATTTTTGGTGAGATATCTTATAAATCAGAATGTAGTTCTTCAATTTTAATCTTCACATAAAGAATAAATAACAAGAAACATATACGCACTTTTTTACACCGCTAAATTTTGTATCGTTCATCTTTGCACAGTGCTCGTACTACATATTTAACGCACAGCGTTATACTTTTTTATAATTTATACATAATTAACATTGTGCACTTGCATTTGAATGACTTCTTCAATCATGGACGCAACTAGGACCTAGGATGAGTGGCCCCTTAAAATGTGGATTGTACATTCTAACCCTACCCCTCCCTTATCTGGAAATTATTAAAATAAATACAGTACTAAACACGATACATTCCTATAATTAGAGGGGTGGAAATTTGGAAATTTCAAAGTTTAAGAATTTGGGAATTTACAGACTTTAAGATTTGGAAATTTGAGGATTGCCGAATTTGAAAATTTAGAAATTTAGGTTTTTGAGGATTTGAAGATTTTCACATTCCGAAATTTGGAATTTTTATAGCCATTAATTTGTACGAATAAACGAACCTCGTTCTCTATACAAGACTATAGTAGATAATTCCCTATACTTTCTTCTCTTACTTCACTATTTTCTCTAGCAGAGTCTATTGTTTTTGGTTCTGTACGCGAGCCCATTCTAGACAGAAATCCTAGTTACGCCAAAAAGTATACAATTCGTGAAATCGATATACATATATTCAATTCTTCATACATCATAATTTAAAACCATTTAAGAAATTTAAAAATTGGGAAACAAATATAAACATAAATACAAACGTACGTAACTTACTAAAAACGATTAATCGTCTTGCAAAATACTCAAAGGATCATCACCGATCTTTTCAGCTGTTTTCTTTAGATCTTTTGTAACCGATTTTTTAATAGTTGAACGCGTTTCTGTAGGCTTTACGCGAGTTTCAGTCGTGAGTTTTTTTCCAAAAATATTACTATCGTCGTCGTCGTCATCGTCGGAAGGAAATAACGATTTCGATGACACGATCTTCTTCGGTACAGTTTTACTCGCGAAGATGTCATCCTCTCCGCTTGACTGATCAGCAAAAATATCTGCAATGTGTGAAGTTCTCACGGGCTCGGCGATACTCGAGAAGATTTCATTTCTGTTCGATTGTTCTTGGACACTTCCGGAATCTGACTTTTGCGTCTGCTCCGATGACTCGGAGAATAAATCGGCATCGTTGTCATCGTCATCGAACAGACTTATTTTCTTCCCAGATTGTGGTACAGATTGTTTTTTCACGGGTTCACTTTTAACCGTCGATTTCTTTACAACCGGCCCAAACAAACTATCGTCTTCATCATTTTGTTCGTCATCATCGAACAAACTAATTTTTGTATCTTTCAAAGGCTTTTTTACAGATTTGGTTAAAGATGTCGAAAACAAGTCACCTCCCACGTCATCGGAAAATAAATCCAGGACTGGTTTTTTCATGGTTTGTTCTTCGGTTGACCTTTTACCACCACTAGAAAACAGGCTGTCATCCTCAGAAAACAATAGATTTTTGCCCTTTTCTGGAGACGGGGTTTTCGTAACGAAAGCGAACAATTGGCTGGGGTCTTTCAACGGATCATGGCTACTATCTCGTAATGGATCGACCACCTCTTTCGCTTCTTCTTTTGCTTCGGCGTTATCTGCTTTGATTTCTTCCTTATTCGCGAGCGAAACTGCAGCTTTTGTGCTCGAATCATGACTAGGCTTAGCCAATACATTGTCCTTATCCATCTTTTGCGTATTCTTTTCCGTTTCCATATCCGTGTCATCGATCTGTTTAATGTGCGTGTCTTTCAATGGTTTAAAACTAGTTGGTACTCTGTCAGAAACGACTTGTTCGACCGGTGAAAGAATAGGGGCTCTACCGAACAGGGTATCCTCTTTTTGAGGATCTTCGGGCAAATCTGGTGGTACATCGAACAGATCTTCTTCGTCGGTTGACGGTGATAATAAAGTATTTTTGTTTGCACTCATTGAACTCTCCTTACTTAAACTACCAAGTTCAGATTTATCATCCGCAGTTAAGAAAATATTACTGTCAGCTGTTCGATGAAGATTATCAGAAACTAAACGATCAGAATTTGTGGCAGTATGTGAACCCGGGTCTTTGAAAGTATTCTGAGGCGGGTTGCCAAGACTTTCATGTTGCGAGCTGCTTTTCGAAGCATCTACAGTATCGAAATCGATTCCGCTTTGTATAAGGGCTGACTTACGCGCGTGCCTGCTTTGAGGTCGACGTTTTGCCTGTATTCTGACTCGTGTCTGAAAAATAAAATAATAATCATTAACAGCGTATAATAGTGAACATAAAGACTTAAAAACGTAATTTATGACGAAATTAGCATGATTTCAAGTATCAATATTCTAATTAAGTTCGTATGTAATTTAGCATGAGCTAAATATTTATGAACTGCTTACAATGAATGATCATTTGGGTAATAAAGTTTGCGAAAAATGTAGTCCAACAATTACCTTGGAGGCAGTAGTAGATAACGTTTCTACTTGAGCAGGTTCATCAAAACTAATAGCACTTTCTACATTACTTTCTCCTGAAATCGTTGATTGTAAAGATTGTTTCTGGGTGATACTATCTTCTGCAACAGAAAAAATAAAATATTTATTTTCAGTTACCAAACAATAATACTATTAGAATTTGAAACGGTCAATTAGTGTAAATGATATACATTACCAGATACGCTTAAAGATGAACTGTGACCTTGTATACTAATGCATCCGCCGTCATCGCTGTCTCTATCCGCCGTACTATCTTCCTCGTCCGTTTTTTCTTCGCTTCTTCGCCATAGAGGTGGTGTGTCCATAGGTGAAAGTATCTTCAAATCACCCATCTTTCCCATCAAATTTTTTATTTTACCAGACACCACTCGTTTCGTTCCCTGACTATTTTCGTCGGACGAAGATGACGAGGTGACTGCTTGAATGTCCAACGATTTTGGAGGACTTTTCTTCGGCTCGCTTTCGACATCTTCCGTGACACTGCGTTCGTCAGAAGAGCCTCTCTGTACATCTTCTGTTTTACTCGTTGTGCCAAAAATATTCGGTTCTTCAGCCTTTGCAAAGATATTAATTTCATCCTTAGATAAACTGTCTTTAACCTTCGTATCATCCATTGCTTGTAATTTTGATCGTACACTCTCTTCTTTTTTTTCTTCCTTAGTTACTCTTGTAGTACTCTTTGTACTAAACAAATCGTCGTAATCGTCATCCTCGAAGACCAATCCGTGCGTTCCAATAGTGGTGGAGAACAAATTATTATCCGAAAGAACATCCTTACTCACTCTTTCACTCTGGCGAGTGGGCACATTTTGATCAACGGTATCTGTACCTGACGTAACAGTTTTGATAGAAGACTTATCGTTTGTCTCTTTTCCGTCGGATGTTTTTTTAGTAGAGAACAAATCATTTTCCTCCATTTGATCACCGTTGTCGTTAAAAATACGAGATTCGGTTTTAGGCTCGTTTTTAACAGGCTTCGTAGCGAACAGATCACCATCATCGATATCTTCCTCGTCATCGAACAGACTGATCTTCTTCGGTGCACGAGTGGTCTGATTTTTTTCCATCGTTTTACTTTTTCCTATCGTGTCGCTAGTGTTGCTCGTAAAGAAGCCATCGTTTGATATGTCCGGTATTTTCCAACTGGGAATATTGTTTTCTTCTTTGGCTGGTGGTTTCGTGGCTATGCCGAAGATGTCAATGTCTGGCGAATCTTTGTTGCTGAATATGTCTATATCTTCGTCGAAAAGACCTCTTCGCTGCATACTCTTCGTTTTGTCGGAGTGCTGAGCACCCGTTGTGAAGAAATCGTTGCTTTTCTGAGATCTAGAACCTGAACTCGTCGTCGAGAACAGTTCATCACCGGAATCAGAATCGTCGAACAACGAGGACACCTTCGACTTTCCTAACTTCGAGTCCGCTTTCGGTAACGGAGGTGGTCCGAACAAATCCTCGTTCTCGAACACGTCGTCTTGTTCCGTCGATGGTACGTCCTCGCTTAATTCTCCGTGCGAGGAATTGTTCATCGAATTCGGGGCAACGCTCGCTCGATTAGGTGTTCGCGCTGTGAACAGACTGTCGCTTGCAACTCTTTCAGAATACATCTCCTCCGATTTTAAACGGGTCGACGTCATCAATGGTGAAAGTGCACTGAAACAAGAGAGAAAAATAGTTTTGAATGTAAACTTTTTACATTCGAAGCTATTTTTGCAGTAGACAATATAAATACTTCTTGCTAACGAGTTAATAAAATTTATTGAAATTTTTTTCTTACTACTGTTACCTGTTTCACTGTGCGACAATCATTTTATTCGTAACATAGAATTAATTTCCAACTATTTCTGCACATGTTAGTGATTTTAGAACGGAATTACTTTTAAGAGTTTATAACCTAACTGAACTCTTGAAGTGATTCATAAAATCGAAAGGAAAAGATAGATAAGATCAGTTAAGCAGTCTAGTATTGCGAGAGTCTGCTAGATAAAAGAGCACTATAGAATGCACTTTTAAAATGCAAGTTTTCCCGCTTACCATCAGATAGCGCCAGAGATGTTTTCAAACTGCGCATTAACACGGAAGTAGAAGAAGAATTAAAAATACAGAAGTAAAAAAAGAAATTACGAAACATTTAAAGAAAACATATTAATAACAAAAGTAAACGATCAAACACTTTAAAAAAATATAAAAAATGTCCTTAATGCGAAATCTTGTAAATGAAAAAATTTCTTAATGTAGAAAAGAATTACAACATGTAGAGTCAATTTTTGTTTTACATTTCCTTATTGCACATTGTGACAGTAGATAGAATTCCTGAAATCATAAAGGTTGAGTAAAGGTCACGGCAGATAAGAGGGGGGCAATGCATGTATAAAAGAAAAAATCGGATGTCGATGATGTACCAGTATTTGTCGAAAGTTGAACGATTTAAAACAAATTTAAAAATGAAGAGTGTCATATTGTGGTCACTTTTGATGGCGATTTGTTTCCTCTCGGAGGTGAAAGGTATGTCTAAATTATTTTTTAAAAGATAAAATATATCGGATGGCGATCATAAAACATAAATATGACTATTGAATATGTGGCAGCTGTAAGATACAATTGATCGCAATGCGTAATTTGCTCGCCGTGAAATGATCATGGAATACTAATTACAGTCGTCCATACGTTAAATATAAATGAAATACTGTTTTATGTATAATTTAAATTTTTTAATTTATCGTGATAGCCTTTTTTTTTGTACAATCTGGTTCATCTGCCTCATTTGCATTTTGCACCATATTTCAAATCTAACGACGCAAAATTTTATACGAAATTAAAAATTAATTATAAAATTATTTTATTTTATTTGA
The DNA here is from genome assembly GCF_050947335.1 of Megachile rotundata. NCBI lineage: Eukaryota > Metazoa > Arthropoda > Insecta > Hymenoptera > Megachilidae > Megachile > Megachile rotundata. The sequence goes on from NC_134983.1 coordinate 12,518,437, forward strand.
TGGTCAATCAAACGCTGAATTAGATAATTTTAATGTATGATCGTGCAGAAACAATTTTCGGCAGAAAGGGCTATAGCGAAAGGATTAATAGATGTAATTTAATATAAAAAAAGCAGAGCATCGAAAAAATTAAATTCTATAAATATGTTTTTGATAAACAGGAGATTGTAAAAACTATGATGGCCAAGATCTCAGTGTCGGGGTACACTACATTAAATGCAATAAAGTGACGTGTCACGAAGACGGATCTGTAAGCGCTACAACGTAAGTCATGACTTTAAATCAACAACGATTAAATAACGCATATTGTATACAAACTATTCGGGAAATGTTATCATACACGACTGAATTTTTGTTGATTTGCGACTTTTGTAAAATAATGTTTTCAAAATAAATGTACAGTGATTAAATTTATGTTCAATATGATTAAATGTTTTAGATGCCCAGTGTATTTTTGTCAGGAAGGAAAACAAATTGGATATCGTGAAAGAGACATAAGCAAACCTTACCCAGAGTGCTGTGAAGGACCTATTTGCGCAACTTAAAATGAATATTTACGAATGATAAAATATGATCTTTAGTAACAAAAATATTATGTATGAAATAATAAAACTAAATAAATATAATGCATAAATCGTGAAAATATGTTGTACTTACTTCGCGTGATGCAATTAGAAACAAATATAGATAAAAATTATCTTGTTGAAACATATACGTTTAAGAGATACTGTTTCGGAATGGAATAATAGTAAACTGAAGGAGATTGCCTTGGAACTTGTGCCTTCTAAACGATACGGTCACTATAATGCAATGAAGGATGACTAATGTTTGGATCATCAATTCAACGACATTTTCAGCGCTTGGCACGCACGTCCATTCTTTTACAATGTAGTTTATATTGCCCTTGCCGGGATTGTAGAAGTAGAAGAAGATACAGAATGGATAACGCGTGATTGCCAAACCTTTACCGACCGCAGTATAACTAGTGAACTCTATATTTCTTAATTTGAAACTTTGAGAACTTTTTAATTTTTCAATTTGTAAATTAAAATGACTGACAATTTCTAAATCTAAAAATCTGTATATTCGAAAAGTTATAGATTTAAAAATTACAAACAAAGTCATATAGTTTGTAAAATTACGAGGGTCTCTATAGATCTTCGTGCTACGACAGTGGATATTTATCTAACAATAAATTAAAGTAGATAATAATAATAGAAATAATAATATTAACTTACCTTATGCTCCAACCTCCTGTGTTATTAATACTCCACGGTTGGATCGATATTCCACTACTATTGTTACTTTCATCCGTGAATATATTTTCGGCATTATTTCTTGCTATCACGAGAGAATCTCGTTCACTAACATTATCATTTGACACAACATTTCGCGAACGATCATGCATAGGATCGTTATTTGTACTGTTTTCGTATTTCATTGACGTATTACTACCAGTAGATCCGGATGAAGGCGTTCGCGAAATTTTGCTCGATAATTCGTTTTCGATTTCTGAAGTTAAAATGTTTCCACGTATTGAGTCCCCACCTACAGATTTCTGAATCATAAAGTAAATATTAATGTCATAATATTACTAAAACATTTGTATCAATTGTATCATTATTTTCTGTAATCTTACTTGTTTACTTTGCGATTGATTTGTAGATGACTTAAAGAGATCGCCCGCATCTTCATCGTCGCTAAACAGATTAGTGGTATTTACATTAGTTTCAGGTGTACTTGTAGCAACATTGCCAGCAACGGATGGTGCCACAATGTCCAAATATTTTTTTTGTGCATTTTCTGCATTTGCCGGAATATTACTTGGGTGTTTATTTTTAACGACTGTTTTCACTGTATTTTTTGATGAGAAAATATCGGAATCTTCAGAATCAGCATCAGCAAAAAGATCATCAATCGCTGATTTTGGTTTAGTGGCTAGGAATATAGAATTTTGTTAAAAAACTTATGGATATAATTACACGAATTACACAAAATTTAAATAGAATAAAACCTACAGATTGTACTAATTGGAGGTGGTACATCAATGCTGGCAGGTATAATATTATTCTTATAAGATTTAATTGGTTTCTCTTTCCATAAAGTTTCTGACAATTGATCATTTACAAGTTTTTTAGTTTCACTAAATATATTTTTTGGTTCATGACTTGAAACATCTTCATCTTCTTCTGATGCAAATAAGTCCTCTAACATAAACATAATAATGGTTAATTATTAATAAAGCAAAAATTGTTTTATTTCTATAAGTACCTTTATATCGATTTATTGATGCTTCACTTTTCTCATCTATACTAGTCGGTTTTTGAGCTTGTCTAACAGTACCTAACCGTTTAGCCAATTCTTCTGCAAAATTTGGTGCTGATTCATTTGATAATACCTGAGAAAATAATATAAATCTTTTGTAATATTATGATGAGCAATTTGAAATAAATGATATTGTATGAAAAATTACACTAACCTTTGGTACACTATGATTAGGAGTATCTGATTCAGAAATAGAATCTATATTATTTTGACTGATCACATCTATCTTTTCATTAAATATTAGATCATTTCTTTGACTGTAGTTTTCACTCAAAGATGGTAATAATCCCACTAAGTTTGTTTTTGGATCTATATTAATGTCCTTAAATGCTGATGTGTCATCAACCTCACTGTCTGAGTCCTCTTCATCTACTTGTTCTGATTCACTGCTGCTACTACTTTCTAATCCAATTTTACTTGAATTTTTCCACTTTTCAGAACCAATGACATAAGGTAAAGGCCGATCTTGGTATGGATTATTTGGCCCCAACACAACGCTAAAATGAAATTGCCAATAACCAAACAAATTGTTTTTATAATAAATATGCTATAGTAGATTTTATTTAAAGATATTTACCTTAACACTACTTTATTGTCCTCATCTTCTTCTTCTTCGCTATCACTGTCAACAAATTCCATTTCTTTATATTTTTCATACATTATGTTTAGACCTTGTTTTATATTATCACTGACATTAGCTATCAACTCTGCAGCTTCTAAATCCTGGTTCTTACATTCCTATACATAAGTTAATAACAGATTAATAACCAAAATTATTCAAACATTTCATATTATCTTATCTTCATTTACCTGTGCTGAGGTTTCTACTTTCTTCTCAATCTCTACATCATCTTCTTGTACACGGCTTTCAATAAATTGAGTATTGGCCAAAGCCAATGATGTATTGGTAATATTATCTATAAATATTGTTGTTTCATGTAATTGAGTTGTCAATGAATCTAAACTTTCCTCAACTTTGTTAGCTAGTGATACTATATTCTATAAGAAGATATTATAAATAAATACAAATCTTATCAATGTACATACATAGACTTTTAATATATTTGTTACAAAAGAAAACTACATCATAAATTTAAATCATACTTCAGAAAATTGCTGAAGGTGTTTAAGAAGTCCTGCATCACCTGCTAAACTCCAATCTCTTCTGTTATTTCGCATTTCCTCTGTAGTCCATGGATGATCCCATGATTTGTCCATTTCATCTGATATGTCCTAATCGCATAAACATTTCCCGGTTTTATTTTTAAAAAGTATTAAAAAGTTGTGTTTTATTAATTTTAGCATAATGGTTGGAATTCTGTACAGTAAATACGAAACGTTGGTTTTGAATTTTTTATGACAACCCATTGTTGCCATTTGCAATTTATGCAAATTATTTATAATTATCGGATAAGTATGGAAAAAGTTCGTCAAGATTTTCTTATTTTGATTTGACATTTTTCATTATATCTCATTATATATTTTATAAACATAATGAAAGTGAAATATTATTCTATAATAATAAATTTTTACGCGGAGAAAGTATCATTAATTTCTATTATTGTTTATATTCGTTAACCTTCAAATTATTTTTACAATAATTATAAGAAACAGTAAACAATCGAAAAACATACCATATCGCTCAGTCCAATTTGATATAACAAACTTATTTTTCTTTGTAATTACATTTACATATGTTTTATTTTTTTTAATCAACTTAGTATAAGAAAAAAAACACCCACAAAGCACTTGGTACTACCACCTACAGTGTCCAGCACTGTCACATCTATTTGAGTGTATTGCTGAGTAAAATAGACTGTGATTGCACCCCTATGTGGTGTTGATTGCCACAACTTTATCGCCATCTAGTTTGAAAGTAAATATCTCAAAAATTCGGTGGGAGTTTTCGATCAACAAGGCGAAATCGGATAGCTTGGTGGGCCTGTTTCGATCCCCCCTCATACTTTCTTTCAAAGATATGTGTATAAATGATAACATCAGATCTTTATTTTATAATTTTATTCTTCAATCTTATGTGAGTATACAGAAAAAAAGGAAAACACATCGAACAATGTTATGTTAAAATAATAAAAAGTTTTTATATAATCTATTTTTCACTCAAAGAGAGATCATATTCATCATACGACCAGTTTTTATTTGTTCTGTGCATTTTAGCTCTAACTTGTTAAAGTACGCTTTGTAGCGCACTTGCGCGTTTGTAACATCGAGTGTATATACTTAGTGATCTTTTACTTTGTTCATTTCATATATTATTAATTCTTCTCCTTATTCATATATTTGTATACACCTTGTATATGACTGACGAATTAAAGGCATAGGTAGAGAGACAACTCTAAGTGGGAGCGAACGTACTGAAGTCGGTCGGGTTGCGCAAAAGAGGTATGATCTCTCGTTGAATGAAAAATAAATTACTTTTTCAATAAACTTCTCATGTAAAAGTTCTGTAAAAATAAAAGTTTAGAATAGTTTATCTTGTTTATTACTACCTTATATGTTTATATGAGTACATTGTGTTACTATGTATTAGTTTTCATTCTTGCTCAAATAAATAAAAAAGGGTCTTTCAATAGTAATATACAGCACTGTTGTGTGCAATGTTGCCAAACGGAGTAGTATTTTGGTCCGTATTCAACATTCCGCTGTTCGACCGATAGAGGAACAGCGCTGTAGATAGATTGTTTGTCAATATCTTTGAGTTGGTTGATTTTTATTGGTTTTTTATGTGTAATGCAATCATTTTACAATGAGACAAAAGATTAAAAAAGTATCCTGACCGTAAACGCGTCAGAGTGTTCGGTGCATGTGTATAGGATATACTGACAATACTGTCAAAGAGAACGTTGTATAGGTGCAATAATGATACTTTTATATGCAAGTGAGGAATTCCATCTGTTTCATTAAAGAAAATAATATTTGGAATGCCTGCTTCATAAGCAGAATTTAAACTTTGTTAAATCAATTACTTCGAACCATACACTATCATGGATGTTTAATATAAATATCATTTTTTTTAAATAACAAACTAAAAATTTGTGATACAACAGAAAAAAAACAGATAACCCTCAATGCAAGAAAAGTTCCAACATTGGTACTTTTAGTTGGTATGTTTATGAAATAAATAATATATTACAATAAGAAACAAAAAATCAAGTTAATTAAATATTTATGTGAACAATTGATTTAATTACTGAAAATAATATATGTATGTTATGTATACGTAGGCACAATTATCTGTCAAGTAACACATAAGGGTATATAAAAGGAATTGCAAATTATATATTTATTACTATTTGTTGCTGTACTATAATAATTGATATTTTATTTGTTTTAGATATACCATAAAAAATGTATACCAGAATGACACAACAAAGAGATACAGATGGTTTGTATTGTAAAGATGAATACATTCGACAATTGTGTATCCTGTTTAGTTGATGCACAAAATATTGTCTTAGACAATTACAGATTATTTTTATTGAATATCTTTGTTCTTGCTCTTTTGGAGCATTCTCATTGTCATAAAGTAATCAGTGTTCATAAAATCACTTTTAATGAGGCTGAAAGCAAATATAGGAAGGCAAACTCTCTTTTGAGAAGGTACAGTGTTTTAAAACTGACTTTCATGAACAATGAACCATTCGGGAAGTGGAAAACGTCAGGCGAAGGTTTTGGAAGAAAACTATTGGGACTGTAGTGTCTGCACGTATAGAAATACCGCAGAAGCATTTAAGTGCCTCATGTGTGACGTCCGAAAAGGAACTTCTACGCGGAAACCCCGCATTAATCCCCAACTTGTGGCACAACAGGTTATAATATTATATTATTTTGAAATGATATGTTGTTTATTTGCCATAAATGTAATAAACTATATTAAAGCTATGAAGTCAATTAAGGAATATAATTGTATTAACAGCAATTTATGTCTAGGTTGCACAGCAACAGTATGTACCACTTTTGAAACCGGGAAAGAAGGAGGGTGGAAGTGGAGGTAGTACAACGAGTAGTGGTAAAGAAAAAGACCGTAAATTGGATAAACCACGGCGTAAAAATAGGCATCCACCTCGTCTAAAAAATATAGATCGTAGTACGGCTCAAACCAATGAAGTGACAGTAAATAATGTTACTGTTGTTATTACAGAATATAAGCCCAAAGTAAAAAAAAGTTCAGATCAGTCTGGTTTATCTAGCAGTGCTTCTTCCGAAAATGGAAGCCAGCACGATTCTAATCAAGATTCTAGAAGTCTGGATATAGGAACGGATGCTTAGCTCAATGCTATATCACATATGTGTATGAATTAATCTAATTAATATATTACATAATGTATGTCAATCTCCATGGACTATGGTCCATTTTATAGACAAAAACAACCATTTTGTCTATGTGTTACAGGTTATATAACATTCAATGAGGTCAGATGTTTTATGCTATTGGTGGAATCATTGACTTATGTCTTCAATACAGTATAAGAAATATGTCATGTATCATTGTTTCATATCAACATCAAAATTGTCTGATTCATTATAATAATCTATTTCACATATAAAATATCAATAGAAGTTAGTTGTACTTAATGTTATTTATTTTATAGTTTGACAGTATTCTAAATTAATCTTTAATATTTGATTAAATATTTTAGATAATTTTTGTAGTGCAACTTCAGATATTATTTTATTTATTTATTGATTGTAAGCATTAACATGGCAAATGTAATTTGATAATCTATTGTTGACATAACAATGCCCACATGACTTTCATTGAATCTATAACACCACTGCCAGAAAGCATGTTGTAAGATTGTTAATTAGAATATTTTAGTGAACTCATTTATGTACAATATAAAATATTTAACTTGTTTATTTAATAATTACTATAGTGGAGAAATACGAAACTGGCATTGGTACGTACATACCTTTATCCCATTCCAAATTATTTATAAATTCGATCTGTTCTAAGCTTTATATTTTCATAGCAAATTAATTTTGCTAATGCTAAAAATTTAAGAAATTTTTAATTTATACATAGATATATATATATAAAAGGTTATGTAATTAAAACACATAACATAGTGCGTAATATAAAAACAAATAAGTGACATACAGTTTCACATATTTTAAGTAGATTTGAATTTATATCAAAAAGTCTTTGCTAACTTTGATTGCTCATTATGTTGAAACACAGGTGTAATTTTTACGTACTTCTTTATTGCCCATACTTTAATAATAATAGAATATATTTATAGATTCAATATACTGTTAATTGAAAGCGGTATTTGACCAATCTATTAAATATTAATTTTCTTAAGTAGTAAAATTAAAAAAAAGTGAAATACTGCTTTGAAATATATTTTCTTTGTTATTGTATTACAATAGAGCGAAAATGCTGTTACAGCTAAGCTCACATTAGTAACTGCCTGATCACTTGTAACTGTGATTTATATTTCTTTTATTGTATTTATTTTTACATATTTTACGTTACCAGGTAATATATAGCATTACCGAATTGAATCACACAAAATTCGTTGTGAATGTAAGGACCATAAATAACAGAATTATTTTGTAACTGCATGAAAATATAAAATGTTATATAACCGATTCTTTTTAAATTCGTGTAAAATATTTGTATGCTAGTTAGATCAAAACATAAAAAGTAACTTGTCGTTGCAATTACTATTGTTTATCATAAACATGAAAGTAAATAATACTTTTACAGACATTTATACATACAACTATTGCATTATATAGGTAATAAAGAATTATGTAATCATGCAATGTTAAAGAGAATTTATAATAATGATACCTGAAAATCTCATAGTTGTCATTGGTAAATTGTTTTTCATCAATGTCATCAATTTTATAAATTTTATAACACAAATATCAAATTTACATTGAATAGAAAATAATTCCATCTTTTTGCGTTCATCACCATTAAATTGGCAAAACTTTATTTTTGTTTTCGTACTATATTTTACTTTTGCAGAAAATAGAAAAATTGAGTAAAGTATGCTTTAAACGATCTTATATTATTCACGACTTATATGATACATATTATATTGCATAATATGTAATTCGAAAATTTGAACTTTTATTCTAACAAACATTTTAATAATCATTGATTCAAAATATAATTGTTATATAATTTAACAATTTTTTCTATTTTTATGATATTGAATATATTAATAAAAAATTTTTACCAACTGTCTTCAATGTGTAAAAATGTGTTAAAATTAAATTAAATTTGTGTGTGTGTTGTAAATGATTAAAACAAAATTGCTATGTTGTACAGATTGTAAGACTTTCGAAAACTATTGTTGAAATTAACATTATATTATTACAAGGAAAAATAAACTACATGTTTTAAGAAGAAACTGTGAAATTGTAATTCAATCGTCCAAATATTTTTTTTCTAGTGTTTTATTTATATCACAATAATGTACAAGTAATAAAATACGAGTACCATACCTTTACTTTGCAGTCTTTATCGAATTCATCATCAAGACTTCACTGTTTTATTTATTGTATTTCTTATGTTCAGATCCGTGCGCGTTAAGAATCATTGAATCCATATATTCAGTTACATCAACCATTTCTCCCGTGTCATTTTGTCGATTTATCGCAGTACTGTTATTTCCGTTTTGTACATTTATTCTAGTTTGAAATCTTTCGCGTACTGTATGAAAAAGAAGTTACACATTGTGTTTTCATTGATACTATATAATTATAAAAAAATGCACAATTAAGTATAAATATACCTTCCGAAATATCCAAGAAGTCAAATACTTTAAAATTGCATGACTTGTTATCTCCCCCAGCAGCAAATACAAAAGGATTATCCGGATTTGATGTTAGACATAGTAGAGCACCAAGATTACTTTTTTTCTCAAAAATAAGTTCTGGTTCTGTGTTACTAATAATGTCCCATACCTTTATTATACCGTCATTTGCCGACGTAACAAGAAGACCACAACACGACGAGCTAAGAGATAAGCCTAAAATTACAATGTGAAAAATATATTTAGTTTTTAAACTTCAATTAATTTCATTTATATTGTATGTATATTTACCTGTAACTTCTTTTGTATGAGCTTGTATACTCCAGATTGGTTTATCTTCTCTTATATCAATATAGTGTATGTATCCATTGTCGGTACTTGCCTAAATGGGTACAAATAGGTATAAATTTCGATATATATTTTAATTATAAAAAATTAATATATTGAATATACTCACTATTAAATAATTAGAATCAAAACGATTCCATAACACCCTCTCTATTTCTCCTGCTGCTTCCCAATATTTCATAAGTGATTCGTATCTACAGTCAAATAATCTCACGATCCTGGGTATAAAATTAAATATAAATATTCAAAATATAATTGGAGAACATTTTAAATTAAATAAAAATGAGTAAACATACTTATCTGCACATCCTGTTAATAACTGATGTGTTTCTGTTGGATGCCATTGTAATGATTGAACTTTTTCATCAAAAGAATCAAATTTATTGACAGGTGTTCCATTTTCTAAATCCCACAAAAGAACTGTTTGATCAGCTGATCCACTAGCAAGTACATGTCTAAAAAAATTCACGGTATTGAGTTTTAAAAATAATTGTAAAATTCTGATTCGGTACATGGTAATACTAACACATAATTTTCATTCCATGCCAAATCTAATACAGCATCTTTGTGTCCAACACGTTTTTGATTTTTTTTCTTATTTGCCTTGCGACCAAGTTTATAAGCTGGTTCTAAACAGTCTATTAAATCCAAATCCCATACATCTATTATAGGAGTCATATTACCAATTGCACATAAATTACCTACAACAAAATAAACCCATTAGTATTTGAAATATAATTATGTAAGCATTATTTCTACTTACTTGGTTTTGAATCTGTGGGATCAAAATTGAGCCATTCCATACACAGTGGGAACGATGGTAACAGTATGTCATGATGACAATAAAATGAACCTTCAGCTTCATTATAAACTGCAAAGTATATAATATATATATATAAAATATTTGCAAATAAAAGTATAGGTTTTATCATTAAAAGAATTAGAACTTAGTTAAAAATTATACCAACCAAATACTTCTAAAATACTAGCATCTCCATCAACATGTCCAACTAATACAAGATTGTCATCACTTTTTATAGCATCATCTTCCTTTTCTGAATCATCATCATCCCCTGTCACAAAGGGATCTTGACCATCTTCTCCGAAACTTGCAATATTTTTAATATTACAATGTATATTACTTGCTATATACAAAGACAAATACCTTAAGAAAAAGTTTTACTGCTAGTATTAATATGATATATCAAATTGTTTATCATACATTCTTCATCATATTTGTCAAAGTTATATTCATCAGTTTCGCATGTATCAAGTTCAGATTTTGTGTCCATTTTTTGTTCCACAACATTGTCCTGTTCTTCATCACTTTCAGCATCTCTGCAAAAAAGTAAAAAATATTTATTTAGTTATAAAAAACCTTCTTTATTAACTAATCACAAATCGGCAAAATACTTACTGTAATTCGGACTGTGTTTGTTTTATAATCTGTTCTAATTCTTTAGGTGTCAGTTCAACCTAAGAGATTCAGAAAAAAATTTTAATACATAAGATTAAACGAGTTTCCACCTTAAATATTATAAAAATTGCATTCTTGATATTGAGATCAATGAAGAACTAAAATTTAACTAAAATCTTGACATATTATTTATTAACCTTCTGAGGATTCGTAGACGCAACACCTCTTCTCACCCAAGTTGCACACGGTATTACATTCATTTTCTGATTATATATTTACATTAATATTTATAATACAAATATGTACAATTTTTTATAAAAATGCTAAGTATTAAATTAACTACAGAAATGCACGTGGATCATGTATCATGTATGTCACATTGCACGTGGTACAAATTTGATTCGATAGATCGATGTTACTATCGAAATAGACGGAACTCTTCGGAAAAATGTAGTAGCGGAGAAGATGCGAAGCGCAGAGTAGAGCAGTAGCGACACTCTCTGTCGACACTACAGAGTAAGCCAGAGGATGAAAATTTAAATCAAGCAAATCTACTTTTGTGTCAACCTCTGATAATTTGGAATAAATGGTAATAAATTTTTTGTATATTACTAATATTGTCTTTTGAGGTATCTTCATCAATTTTACGGCGTTGAAAAGTTGAAAAAGAATATACCAAAATGATTACTCTACCAAACATATTTTAAGAATATATGTTACGGAAATGATTATTATCAATAAGTTCTAAGAAAACGAAAAACTATATATCTCAAGAAATTACAGATGAATATGTTACAGAGATATAACAAATTATTAAATTTTAAACTATTCTTAAACTATTCTTTTTCGGCCGCCATATTTCGATACTACGCGCATGCGTACATCCGTTTGATTTGGCGGTTAAATTAGTTGCATCCTTTGTTTCTTTTCAGGAGGTGGTTTCTTTGCGTAGTGTCGTCTTTTTTTCATCCATATTCTTCAGTAAGGTAATTAATTACAAAATTAAAGCATTTTCAAAGCCTCTTTTTTACATTTTCCTTGAAGTTTATATTTATACGCGCTCTTTCTTTAAATTTCTCGGAAAATCGTACTTATCGACTATTCCGGAACTATTAACGTATACCGACGTCCATATTGGACTTTATACCACGATTGCAACCGTGGATAAGGAAGAATCTCATAATTATATTAGAATTATTATAAGATATCAGAATTATTATCAGATTTGTAAATCTTCTTCACTAGATTTGAATAAATATAGAACTTATAATGTATATTTATTTAATTCATGTGCGTTTCATGCACGATTCTTGGAAGTCCGAATGGTGCATATAACGAATGTAATTCTCCAAGTCCATTGTAAAAACCTTTCTCTAACTTTGATGCATCCGCATAATAATTTTCAAGTGCCAACAAATAGTTGAAACGCTTTATTTCATAAGAAATCGCAATTTTTTATTTCTATAGTTTCTCTCTGTACTCCTAGGTAGCGCTGATGACACTGTTTTCATAAAACGCGGGTAAAAGTATAAAATTTTTAGATACATCTAAGAATAAGGATTCCAAAATGCTTTGAACATATTAAATTCATTATTTTGCAATAATATATTTTATTTTTAAACATAGACACGTATTTACAGTAATTTCCTTATTTATCGATTTCGAATATATCTTTCTGTAAAATATACCAATACTGATGATATTGTCGGGTGTCAGGGTCTTATTTCTGTAGCTGCCATTTTGTCAACAAGAAGCCAGATTTTTAGTTGGGAATCCGGAGTTCTTTAAAGTAAACTCGAAATAAGTAGGAAAAAACGTCAGGAAAATGTCAGTCAAGATTCATTTGGTAGTATATTTCAATTTATCGATAAAATGTTTTGTGCGTTAAAACTACATCAAAAATGTTTCCCTCTTGTTCAATTATTTGCATTAAATCACCTGACATCATATCCGACTGTTCTTCAAAGAATTATTTGTTCACTGAATACGAGAAATTCACGTCGAAAACAATATTTTCAACACTCTCACCCCTGTCGAGCTTTAACAAAGTATAATTTGTAACATTCACATATGTAGATGTAAATTGCGATCGGGTCGCTTGCGAATTTTAATCCGTCGACAAACGAGTTATATTTTATACTTCTTATCCGCCATTCAAATATCGTGCAAATGAAATTGTACCGTAAAAAATTATTCAACATTCGTGCGATGTTTGCGGGAAGATTTTCCAATGAAATGGATCCTTTCTCGAATCGCAAATTGTAAATTCTATTTGTTAATATACATAATCTTTTGCAATAATCTAATAGGCATAAAAAATTCATGATTTTTAAAGATAAATATAATGTTGTTGGTGACAATTGTATAAAAATAATAATAATAGTTTTACACGAATATTTTCAGCGTTTATGGAGGTGATTGATTCTCCCAATATATCTAAAGTGTGTCGATCAAACATTATGCGAACGAAACATAGGCAAGATACATCTGCGACAACGTTCAGCGATTTATAACAAGACAGATGGAAAACTTCTGGAAGGGTAAGACGTCGGAAAAATTCTTCCAGCTTTCGTCGGGCTTTCTGCTCAAGTTCCATCGCGTATAAAGTAATATAATGGGAAATCGAGCGAAAAAATGTCCGTTCAGTTTCTCATGCGTATATTTGATATCGTGAAACATCAATAACATCGAAGTTTTGGCGAAATTCAGTAGCATCGTCAAAACTTCCCCGTACCGCAACCTCTTCTTAATACAATAATTTATATTTATTTTATCCCCTTCATCTCTGCTTCAATACATGTTAAATGAAAGAATATTTTATATTCATATTCTAAATATTATTCAAAGTATTGACAAATAATCAAATAGAATATAAAATATTATTCGAAGAAATAGAACAGATATTCAAACAAATAGAACATTAATAAATAAAGAACAAGTAGAATTTTTATAAATATTTCAGTATTATAAGATTAATACATGTTGAAAAATATTACTGTTGTTATTTTATATTTTTGTTCAGAAAATTTTGAATTTTCCATCTGAGATAGAATTGCAAATAAAATTAATATAACTTGTATTGTTTCCATGGAACTAATATTTGTAGTTAAAAATTTGTGTCCCTTTTTTAAATTAAATTTAAAAAAAATTGAGAGTTATGGTATAAAACGATTTATAGAAATATTAATAAATGAAAATCTGTATGAATTGATGTTGCAAAAGAAAAAAGATAAAATGTGTAGATCACAGTTGTATGTTTAAACAGTTAACATAAAAACGACACTCGAAACGTACATTTAACATTGTTATCTCGTATGTGACAGATTCTACGCCGCAGGAATGTCACCTCAGAGGTGGTACAGGACCGATAAAGGTTGGTATTTTATAGGTCCATCGTTTTCATCGATAACAGCTTGCAATCTTTTCAACATCGATTTAGAAGCTCTATAATATCTGCTACAATTTTATCCCAGGTATGCTGCACACGCATTTTTAAGGATTTTCGCTTGTAGTATTATGTTCTTTTTTTTATTCTGTTATTTACGAATTAATATTGCACTGATGTGCTGAGTAAGATTCGGTAATTTTAAGGTGGATAACACAGACTTGAATTTTTGCTGAAAAATGATAATGTGCTCTTAGATATCTTCACCCTAAAAGTTTGAAAAACTCATTTTTTGGGTATTTTTATGTTAGAATATCTTAGAAACATAATTAAAGCCTGTTTATAACTAATTGGATTTACTAAAATTTATACAAAAAATATATATAGAAAATTACATATAAGGCTTTGCAAAGTAAGATAAAAATAATCATACAGTTTTTATTTTATAAATATTTTACTCTGCTATACTGATTAGTTTAAAAACCCTCATAAATATCGTTCATATATTTTCTCCACGCTGAATACAAAGTCCTTATCAAAATTGTTTCATTGCATCAGTTTTAGAGAAATCGTAATTTAAAGGTAACTGAACCGCTTGTGGCACTTTTAGGTTAGAATGTTTCACAATCCTATTTGCACAGTGGAGTTAATTTGGATTGGATTTGAACATGCCAAAAACTTTTAGGGTGACCTAGTTCTATGCTTGTATTAGATAAATCTTTTGTTAAATAAATCCGTATTAGTTAAAGCTTTATCCAGATAAATGTAAAATAATTATTTTCCAATAATTTGTGTACGATTTAAGTTCTTTATTCTTCATGCAATTCGAATGTTATTTACTGTTTACACAATTCGTCTCTGTAGCAATGATGTTTTCTTTTTCCACGCGATAGAATTTATCTGTGAAACAAATAAGAAAAAACGTGCATGCATTCCTGTTTGCACAGGTCGACATTACGAACCCATAGCTCGAATTCGCTTTTATCTGTTGAGATTTCCTGGGCTACGTGATTTGCCTGCTAACGGCGATTCATGTACGAAACATCTGCACGTGTTTTCACACGTTTAAGACCATGTGCACCTCACAATATTCTACTTTGTCTGATCACCAGATTGCCGGTGTTCATGTAACTGAACATTTAATGCATAACAACTAATTTCTGAATTACTTTAACCCGGTTTACAGCAAATAAAAGGAGTTTTCTAACTATAATATTTTACAGATAAGGGAAATAATATTATTAGACATAGTAGAATGTGCTTATTTGAAAATAGATATTTTTTTATAGATATATGCAGATTTTTGCATAAGATATTGACCAATCTTGGTTTTTTTTAAGATTCTATGTGAATCAGTTTTTAAGTGTAATATTGAATATTTGCTATAAAATTATTACATAATGAAAATTACAGTTTGTCTGATGTCTACTGTATTGACCATGATGTATAGTTATACAAAATGATTTTTCTTATAATTTCGTATAATTTTCCTATTATTATATTGTTTATTTCAGAGTCCCTCAATTTAAAAAAAAAAGTTATATTGTCTCATACAAAAATTGGTAATTTTAAAAATACAAGCGTATTAAGTGAAATCTGTTATGCTTGTGAACAAGCATTTTAACCGGAGACCAATTGAATACAATTGAACAATTTTAACAAGAGACCAACCGCTAAAATGTTAAATGAAATGCTCGTAGTTTCAACGTTTTATGGTATTAATCAACATATCGTTTTATTTTTCACTTTTAATTAAGCGGAGAAATAATTGATCGCTATGGATGTGGTCGGTAATGGATTTAACCTTCGTATACTTTTAAACAAAATATTTTATCTTATAAAGATTCATATTCGGAGCTACAGAAGTTATTTGAATATTATCTGAAAATATAACTACCATAATTAATTATATTAATACTCTGATAGATTCTCGTTATTATAGTTAATTGAGTTATTGTTGAAAGTGCAAATATTCTGATAAATTATTATAATAAATGTTTGAACATTTCTGGATATTGTACAGGGTGTCTCACAACTAGTGTTGATCCCTAAAGTGGGGGGTAGCTGACGTAATTCTGAATAAGATTTCCTTTTGCAAAGATGGGGTTTGAAGCTTCGTTTTTGAATTATTAAGGAAAAATACGGACCAATCAGAGCGCGAGGGTTACGCGCGCTCAGGCGCGAAAGCGACACCTTCGAACCTAATGGCTGAGTGGGCGTAATCCTCACGCTCTGATTGGTCCGTGTTACTGATTGGACCTACATTAGTTGTGAGACACCCTGTATGCAGAATTTGCACACCTCTATCGAAGAGAATATTTAAGGGAAATATGTGCCATTTTAGCAGATTAATATACGTTTTTTTAACGATATTGCATTCATCTATCAAGATACTAATGAAACTAGGCATTTATTATACAGTCCATTAGTTCCTGATAGCCGGTCTATTGTCAGAAACGTTTTCGTTCATTTTTTAGCGGTGCAGCGAGGCTAATGATTTTCCTATATTAAGTACCGATCAAACTATACACCCATAAACCTGTGACTATATTTAAAATCAATTTAAGTTATCGAATTAATAATGTTCGCACAATATCTTGATACGATCCTAATTTTACAAGTACATTGCTTTAAAGTAATATTATTAAATAATTCACTTGTTTATGAAATTGTATTGTTACGTATTGCAGTTTTAATTAATCAATCAGGCTTATGAATTTCTGCCTTATTAATATAATACAAACAGAAGGAAGTTACATAATCGAACTTATGCAATGTACGCATTTATCATTATAACATAAAGTTAGGAATAACGAAAAACATTTAATATGCGTTTTAACACAAGCAGAATAATTAGATTCTTAATGAACCCAATCTCATTTGCAGTTTTCAAACGGAATAATAAAATTCTTGTTTCGTTTGTTGCTAATGAGGCTGCATGATCGTGGATGTACAGTAAGACGCAAAATAGGTTATGAAAATTGTTTCATTCCTGAACTTTCATATTTGGAGATCATTTTAAATTTTCACAATTTGAAAATCCTAACTTCTGAATGTATATCAATCGACATAATATAGCGTTTTCCTATGACCACAAAAATTCTGATAGCATAGAACATCCTATACGTTACTCACAATTAATATTCGATCGGGGTTGAAGCACCATAACTTTGCACTTTTCCCTCCGCAATAAAGGATTTCTTTTCTGCAGAAGTCTTATAAAGGATTTAGTAACCATATATAATTTAATTACACCTAATTCAGAGTCTACTTTGCAGTGGAATCAGAATCGAGTACGTAATTAATTCGAGCATCCTTGTGGCTGCAAGCTTACAGAATTCTCGGAGAATAGCTCCGTTATGACGTTCAATACCTTTCATGAACTTTTGAAAATGTAGTACTTGTTCCCTTCGTATTATTCACTGCACACGCGAATTATGTTCAGTTCTGGTGCATTTACTGTTTACGTGGAATAATATTTAATAAACCATCGGTACTGGATTAAACAATAAGGAATTTATGCAGTAGGTAAAGTAAACTCTTGGGGAGAGAAGGGTTCTCTAGGAGGAAAGGGTTACCACAAATATTTTTTAGATATTTTATTTTATGGTCTCTTTGGTACAATTTGACTGGTCTCAATATCAGATGCAATGCTATGAAATTGGAAATAAATTATGTTAAGCTAGAGGAGATCCATGATCTTTTATAGAAGAAAATAGCTCTTTTATTGCAATTACAAATGTAATTCGTAGCTGATGATATACTAGCTAACACTTATAAATCTAAGTACCTGATATTTCAAATTTCTATTCGAAGTGTGTTATTTTATACAATTGTTCAACTCTGCTTACTGTTTTCTTGACAAAATGCAGAGACTAATTTTAGATAAAAATTATTTACTACAGTCTCTGAAGAATTGATTCTCTGAAGAGTCGAACCTTGTTCCCATTTAAATTCTTGAATACCTTATTTTTAAAACAAATTTTTAACATATTTAGAAGTTTTTATATTTCATAATTTTGAGTGTAAAAGAAAAGGAAGTAAGAAGTTAAAATTCGTATCCTGTAGCATATCCTCTCCGCATGAATCTGAATTTGTAACACAATCTCATGCAAATGTATCGTTTTGTTTCGCGAAAACAAACTCGCGCATATGTCAGCAATGTTCATTATTGGACATCTCGTTTAACTTATTCGCGACAGTTTTAGTTATTTTTGTGCTATGAAACACGTTCGGGATGCCGTTAATAAAAATAAAACCAATAACTCGTTACTGCTCGTAAATTCGTTAAATATTTATCAGCCTCTCAATATGTCTCTCGATCGCGCTAGTGCGTTCGATCAAAAATTTCATGAAATACTGCCAACTGTTCATTGGTGTTCATGATGGATACGTGGAACAGTTTTAGCACTTCCTGCGTTATTCAACCACGATAACGCAATTTCCTTGGTTCGTTTAGGATAAGTAGAATGCCTGATGACACCTTTCGTTTTTTCAAAAATAAAAAGGTTTACTTTGAACAAATTACATGAACAGAAAGATTCGATATTTAACTGATATTCAACGTCTTTACAAAAGTATAACTGATAAATTTTTTAAATTAATTTTCCCAGGAAAAAGAATTTCGGAACAACAAAATCTATGTTTTACTTAATTTTGCACGTATGATTATCTTGTTTTATGACCACATCGATTACCAATCCCATATCGGGATGTGATCTATTATTCTACAGTATTTATTACATAATATAGTATAGTAGCGATAATGGTTGGCTACCCTAGGGAAATGGTAATGTAGGGACCTCTACATATCAGATTTCAGGTAGTCTACGTATAAATCTAAAAAATTTCAAATTTAGAATTTTATACATTTCGAAACTTTCGGATTTGAAAAATCGAGTTTAAAAATTTTCAAAATTGAGAATTTGAGGATTTGAGGATTTGAGGATTTGAGGATTTGAGGATTTGAGGATTTGAGGATTTGAGGATTTGAGGATTTGAGGATTTGAGGATTTGAGGATTTGAGGATTTGAGGATTTGAGAATTTGAGGATTTGAGAATTTGAGGATTTGAGAATTTGAGGATTTGAGGATTTAGAGATTCCGAAATTCGTGAATTTGAAAAGTAAAAAATTTGAGAACCTTGAAGAACTCGATTTTTCATCTAAAAATATTTTGAGGTTAACTTCAAGAAAGTACAATTATTTTAATTATGTTACAACCTCGTTGATTTTTTAATTGTAGAAACGTTTCGTCCAACTTTAATAATGTCCGATTATTCTAATTTAAACGCAAGATAATACAGTGACAATAAAATGAGCAAATAGAGTCTGATACAGAAAAAGAAATTAAATAATCACACGATAGTTTCAATTGTCCCAATTCACGATCGTGTTCTATTTTCGTAGTCGACGTTTTGTAAACATTGCGGATTACTTTTTCAGGATACCGTTCAAATTGCTGGTTCCCAGTACAGTTGTCACTTTATATGCTTCGTAGCGATGCTTGTGATTGATTAATTGATTAGCCACTCTAATTCAAAGAATTGGGTGTACAGAATACCGAACTAGATTGAAGTTGTATTCATTGCTTCACCATGTGTCCTTAGAATGTGACATATTTTGATGGTGATTGTCGTGAAAAATATGTTACGTTGAATTTTTATTTTAATTCATTTCAATTAATGAGCTAAAACAAACCACCCGGTATTCCAATAAATTTTCGATATAGTATTCACTGAAAACTAATTTGAAATATTTCTGTTTTAATTTAATTTAGCGTTCTATCCTTTTGGTACGTGGACTAACATACTAGAAGTAGTTACATGTAATATTGTACATAATAAAATTTATAATCAACAAGTTCAGAATCCCTTGGCTCGCATGTAGGTCACGAAAGTCCAGAATCTCAAGTTACATACCACATATACATTCCTGGTCAAAAGTTGTGAGGAACATACTCGGTTATATAACTTGTAATTATATAATATAAATTGCTCAAATTCTGTCACCCTGTGACTACGATGGGGATACAGCGTCTTTTTACTTTGGGTCGATCACGCCCCAACTTATGGGTTGATCTGTACGTGGCCTGTCTCAGGAAATGAAAATGACAAAACGTAAATTTACGTGGCCCACTCGTTAATGTTGATGCACATTAGCAGATTAAAAGACGAAGTTGAACGATTAAATACCTTGTTCTTAATAATCTGTATCATTAGCTTCTCTGACCATAAACGATTTCACTGTGACAATCAAAGTTTTAACATAATTTCCAATTTTATACAACTGAAAGTGTTATATTAAAATATGTCACACAAATGAATCGTCTTATTCGTAAATAATTACCCTTTCCTATACTATTATTTAATAAATATTCTTCACAATATTGATTTCCGTCTAGAGCGTATGCCTTTGTGGAAAATAATATTCTACCGAAAGAGTTTGTATTGAAACTAGAATAATAGCATTGTAGATATTTACAGTACATAAGGAGCTCGTGAAATAGAACTTTTTCTCGTATTATGACAAAGAAAAAGAGCAGCTAAAACGGACAGAGTTATAGGGAGACTGAAAGTGGCAAGTAGAAGAAGACGATAGAGAAGCAAAGGGATTGAGCAACTCCCTCGGGAGCTTGCTCGGTTCTCCATGGCGCGATCTATCGTCCCATTGACCGCTGCTCCATTATCAGAATAGTAATGCTGTAACCCCTTGCCATCCATGTCGCCCCTTCTTCTTATTTTTTCCTATTCAAGATGAACTATCTGCTTCTCTTATTTCATCCGGAGGACCCTTCGTTACAAACCGTTGGCAACGTTGAAAAATATTTTCACGTAGCAGTTGTATTATTTTTCCAGAGCGCAATTTATTTTGATGCGCTCTTATAACACCATGTAATGGAGAACGTGGCACCTTGATACATTCTGTAGTTTTTAATTTTTACAATTTTCATTTCGTTCATTTACTTTGTACGAAATTTCTTGAAATATTCCTTACATTTTTATTTACATATATCATGAATACAAATTTATATATTATAAACAAAAATGTGGAAAAACATACATTTTATTTAAGATAAATCTAAAATGAATTAGAGAATGTTTACTTGATAACAAATATTATATATGTGGTGAAAATTGATATTATTCTGAGGTACATACAGGTGCGAAATATCTTAACTTTCAGTAATTAAATTTGTTTGTATGTAACAGTCATTCCTATTACGCATAAGGGTACATTTAAGTGCAAGTTTTCGTATTTCGGATAGGTGTATTTGAGTTTAGCTTCTGTTTAGGTTTGATCTATATTTTCTAATTAAATGGAAGTGAGTTTGAGTTAGTTAGGTTTATTGCTGCAGTTAATTGCTGGACGGGTGCTTCTCGCGGCCAGATTAATAAAGATAACCAGGACCTAATACAAACCAACTGAAATCAAACCCAAATTGATTTGATTGCTAGCTACCTTGCTATTGGTCTAATATTGGCATTCGAAGTGTTAGAAATTAATTTTTTTACTATTAGTATCAAATCTAATTTGAACCTAACCTTATTTTGTGACCAGTCGAATAACTTTAAAAGCAATTTTTGTGTATAACTTGAAAGGACTTAACTATATAATTAATTTTTATTTCAGCAACTGAGAGCCGTTGATAACATATGTCCATAACATATTATATTTATGTAATTATCCTCGTTTTTAATTTGTAGTCTACGAGTAGAACGATTAGTTACACTGTTTTAAATTTAATTATCCAGGGTTGGTAACAGAATGAAAGATAGTTCAAGATACTGGAAAGACCTGATTGCAGGCGAAAGCACCCAAAATTCTACGAAGTGTCTGCAATAACCATGAAAGTGTAAAAAATATATCCCCCAGATAGTGAATAGTAGGTGTTCTGTTTATGAGTCCGCGAGCGTAGTCCGGGAAAAATTCGAGCGGGAGAGAAATGGACAGAAAGTGAACAACAAAGTGTACGTAGAACGGACAGAAAACGAATTTGAGCGAGCTGCATAATAGCATCAGGAAATGGTGCGTAGTCGAGCGTATGGCGAGCGGATGAGAAACAGACCACTGCGGAGCGTTGAACATGCGGACAGGAAGTGAACCAGATGTGCCAAAGTTCGTAACACATCCGCTTCTTGTCCGGTTTTGACACGCTTGCGTATCTGTGCTGAACTTTAACCCTCTCAAGCTTTCGCCTCATATTGTACGTCACTTTATTCGAATTCGCGTATCAAATATAGGAGTGAGGTTTTTGACGGGAATTATTAGTTCGCGAAAAACTTTATTGCTGAACGTAGTGAGACTCATGGGACTCGATCTGCATTTGTTTGCACGTTACGTGCCGCAACTTTGGATCTTTTGACTCTAAATTTTCGGAGTGGACTCGTGAGACATACTTTTGCTGTATAGGTTATGGTAGCAATCTGATGGCAGGAACCTGTCATCATTGATGTCGATCGTCGAATCGGTAAAAAAATCCCGCTTTGGTACTTGAATTGGTAAAAAAATCGCGCTAGATCTTTTTAGATACACAATCAATTTGAACCACATTCTATATGCTTTCTATTAAAAATTTAAATGAATTTGTATTTGTTAAAATAGTAACACAAATTTTCTTTGCAATTTTTTTCAAGTCGAATAACATCACGTACTTTAATTATGTAATCTAAACTATTTTTTTGTGGACGAAATCGAGGGTCAATCAGTGATATCCAGGTCCTCCGAAAGTAACGTGCAACCAGAAATGATACAGATACTCTACTTCAGAAGAAAGCGAAAATTCTTTTGCCATTTTGCAATTTGCAGTTTTGTTTTCGAGAGATATACAATTACAGATTGGAAAATCGATTTCCGGTGCGCTCATTTCGAACAATTGGTGGTCGAGCAAGTGGCCAATATCATGTTGTTCTATATCTAGGCTTAACATGCTTTTTATCATCAAACTGGAACAAGAACAAAAAACTACAAAACGAAAATTCTTCAGCAGATAGTTTTATTATGTTCGATTTTGATTAGGACATTATGTTCTGTTATTATAATTTGCAATCAGTGTTAGATTATTATCTTTATAAAAAGGACATACGAACGTACAAGAATTATTAATAACATAAAATTCAAAAACAGAAAATGTAGCTTTAACTTAAGTATGAAAAGTGTAAATTTAATTTAAGTACAAAAGTAAAACTTTAATTTAAGTACAAAGAGTGGAATTTTAATTAAAGTATAAAAAATATAGCTTTAATTTGAAGAGTATAATTTTCTTCTTCAAATACCTTTCTTACGAAAATTTGCAATTTAAAAAGCGAAAGAAAGCTGTTAAAATAAGTACTGCAAAATTAGAATTATAAATGAGCTGGAAAATGAAGTTTAGTAGAAATTTTTGCACAGCAGTCATGGAATTGGAATTTTTACCACTGATATTACCATTATCCTGCAAGCGTCCTGTCCTATCTTTGGCACAGTTCTCCATCGATTTATCGAATGATCGTAAAGCCAGCATACGGAACGGTTTCGTAAAATTCAACGCCAAGGTGAACGATTTTTTGGTTTTCCTGGAATTATTTGGCCAAGCGTATTGCTAATTCGTTCCACCC
This sequence comes from Megachile rotundata, assembly GCF_050947335.1. Lineage (NCBI taxonomy): Eukaryota > Metazoa > Arthropoda > Insecta > Hymenoptera > Megachilidae > Megachile > Megachile rotundata. Next base: position 12,542,297 of record NC_134983.1, read on the forward strand.
CTGTTTTTCACCGGTCATAAATATCCGAAGCAATAAATAATGGAGATTCAGCGTGCCTGAAAGCATAAATCGTACAGAAGATTCATTCTTGGCCAATTATCAAGAAAGGTATATTTTCGGAAAGGAACAACTTATCACAAATGTTTGCATCATTTGTGGGTTGTCAGTTAATGACATGACCTGTCAAATAATTTAACAAAAGTAATTAAATAAACCAATCAAATTATTGCATTTCATAGAAATTTCTTGATAAATGAACGCAATGAATCTATGTACTTGAAAAATTAAACAAATAAAGACTCTTTGAATAGCTAAAATTTAAGTAACACTTTAGAAATTCTGGAAATTATATAAAGCAGTGTTAAATGATTTAAACAACAGTTTAGTAAGATGTTTTTTAATATACAGAGAGATTTTATAAACTTAGATATTTTTGTTTTTGATAAAAAGAAAGTGTAATTCATTTGTAAATTGTTATAGAAGTAAAGCATCTATTTCAGACAAAAATATTTGGTGAGGTTTTAAATCTGTACTTTTTTCAAATATATGAATCTTGATCTATGACGTAATACGCGAAGTCAAGGTGATCTCAATGACCTATGACAAGTATTTCCAAGTAGGGAAAATCCAATCCTAAAACATATGGCGTGCTCTCACTTCCAGAGCTGCTCCTTCACCTATGATGATAAGATTTCTACTACCCCTTCCTTCTCGTCTAGCAAGAAGTTGATCTTCCACTTAGAGGTATGACTATCGATTATCGATATCTTGTTAATATTTTGTTGATACTTTACGATATTTTGATATTGCTAAGGTGAATAAACGGAAAAATTATTCAACTTGATTTGAATATAAATTGATATGTAATGCAAATTATATTATAATTACTGTTTACTGCTAACTCATTGCATAAAATATACGCTAATGAAAAGCGGCTAAAAAACATATACGAAAGTTGGAAAATTCTCCGTTTATACAAATTAGTATGAATAACCCTAAAAAGGTTTGCAGGAATAATGGTCATTTTTACAAATGTATTGTACTCACGCAAACCGTGCATTCGCTATCAAAAAAGGTTAGGTACATTCAAATAAATACACTGCTAGAAACTGATCAAAATTGAATACTTCATATTTTACTGCAAATTAAATTTGAAAACAGAAGTGGAAACAGATAAATATGAAGCTATAATTACGTCACCTCAAAATATGGACGCACTCCTAAACACTCTTTCAGTAATGCCCGCGCGTAATTATAGTTTTTAACAAGATTTTATTTGTACATTTTTCATTTTTATGAAAAAATTGCGTTTTTACACGCAAAGTCACTCTGCTGCCAGTTATGCCGTTACCGCTGTCTCTATATTTTTCCATACGTTTCGGACGTGATCTCGGTTATTTGATAGCAAAACGAAGAGTAATATCGACATTAGTGGTATATTTTGATAAAACTCTGAAATAATTTCATTGTAATTCGAAAGGAACCTAGAAAAGGCATTGGTTAAGATCGAAATGAATGGCCCCTACGATGGGAGATGGAAGAGAGACATTAACGTGATGGAGGTAGTAGTACTCGTCGTAGTTTTATTCTGATGTTGGGTTCACGTTCAATCGTGAAGGTGGAAGGACAAGAAGGGGTGAAGAGGGAGGGGCTGCTTTCAGTCTGTCGATTGCCAAAAAGAGGAAATAAAGATGCGGTGTTTCTTTCCTACTTCAAACGTATATGTTATATACATACTCCCAGTATGTGTGCTTTGAACGTATTTGATCAGGCATACGTAATAATTTCAACTAGAAGGATACGTTTCGCGTACAGTGGATCGAAAAAGCACGCTCTTTAAAACGGAGCAACCATTTTAAAAATAGGTCGCATTATCTCAACTGTTTTGCCGGTAGAACAACTTTATTATAGATGATTTATTATTGTTATTGTGGAAACAATTTCAAAGAAATCGCCAGGAAAATGTGGGCCATCTCTTATAAAATAAAGGAGAAGATAGACTGAAAATTCTTTTATGTCAGACATATTAACTTCATACATTTAACTTTTATTAAGACGTTTATTTATTACAAAATAAATTGTTGGACCTATTACAATATTGCAGTAGGTAATGACTTCTTCATTAGTCTTTACAGTTATTCACATATTTATGCGTGTCCCTAAATGTTTCTCTGTATATCTTCAGCAAAATTGAAAAACCACTCATTAACGAGGATATGGTCGTAAATTGACTTTGTTTAATATCGCTTCCAAACCTTTCGTCATCCAAAAAAATTGAATTCGCGGTTTCGGGGATTGAGTACTGTAACAGAGCAGTTATCGGAGGGGTTTAATGCAAGTGTGCAGGGGGTGGATATTTTATGTAGCTGTTCAGTGGTAATGAAGGTGTTTACATGCAAGCAAGAAGGCGTCTCGCCGGGCCGTAGGTAATTAGGACAGCCATGTCTACCTACGCGATAGGCATTACCAGAGGTGAATATGGACGGTCGCTCACGGAATGATGGCGTACACTCGTTATTTCTGAGCTCCCAGTCGTACAACCTACCGACGTAATTAGCGTTATCCGATCTGCAGACAAAGGCAGACAATCCGTTTATACGACATCCGATCCGGCTACTCGATTATGCGAAAAACCGGAATGCTTCACGCAAGATGTACAACTGATCCGTCAGACGCGATTATTGAACAAGGGATGACAAAGTGACTGCTGTGAATCGGTGAAGTGATTTATTGGTTCTATACTGTGTGTTTCATAACACATTTAGAAGTCACTTTGGCGGTGGCCGATAGGATCTTTAACAATACGAGTGATTCAGCGACGCGATAACTGATACGAAATGATTGGATTGCGGATGCATTTGTGGTATACAGGTCTGCTGAGTAAACATAACTCGTGTAATTTATACACTGCGGATTTTGTAAGTTACATGATTTGTGTGTAGTTTGTAGATGTGTTGACGCGTAAGTAGGCGGGAAATGATACATTTAATTAATTTAAATGTATGCATTGGTTGCGACGATGAAGGTAGAGAATGGCTTTCAAAATAGTTATCAAGTAGGAAGAGGTTTTCCGTTCTTTGATTTTTAGAGACCTTAGAGGATTCGAAAATTTGGAGACGGTTTATGGGTTTGAGAACATAGGAATTTGGAAATCTGGAGATTTGGGAGGGCAGGAGTTTGGGAACTTACGAAATAAGGAATAGTAGGTATTTGGGAATCGAGATTTGGGGATGTGAAGATTTTATGGATGTGGAGACGTAGAGACTTAGTCGACGAACTTGGGGATTTAAGAATTGAAGAATGTGGGTATTTGGGGATTTACATATGTGGAAATCTAAGGATTTGGCAATATAGGAATTTGGGGGTCTAAATATTTGAAAATCTTGGAATTTAGGGACATGGGTACATGATAATTTTGGGATTTAGGGATCTAGGTATTTAGGAATTTGGAAATTTGGAAATTTGAATATCCAGAAATTAGAAATTTTAACATCTAAAAATTTGAAAATTTTGATATTAATTTGAATATGTCTCCTAAAGAGTTATTTCAAGAATTGACTGTCTGTAGTTTTAGAGTGACTTTACAAGCGCACTAACAATAAGATCACTTCCTGGAATTCACAGTGATTCCGCAGAAAAGTCGACAAAGACATGAGATGATACAAAGTGGTGTGTCACTTTCTGACTCCATTCGTCGGAAGGAATGAATTTCCACGAAATTTCCATTTGAGAGTCGAAGACTGGGAAAGGAAATAGGAAGTAATCCATTGTATCGAATTTGATGCAATTTACGTAGACTTGTCGTGAATTTTGGAGAACATGGTCAAAACGTACCATTAACAGAAAATACCTGAATGGTGGTTTATTTAATTATTCTCTTTTATGAACATCTATGGACATCTACCACTGACATCACGTTTGCAAAGGAACTCCTAAAGGATTATAAAAATCATCGTATTTCAATGATATTTATATTTCAATTTTTTATTAAAATTCTTTGTAAATAAATGTAAAATTATTATAATTTAATGTACGTACAGTTAGCACCAAAAAGACGAGTCTTAAATACTAAATACGATACAGTTACTATTAATTGGAACATAAAATATAATCCTCATTTTACATATTCTTTTAACGAGAACAAACTATTGGTTATAGATAATAAGATTGAAAAATAAGAAAAGTAGACTTGGTTCTTTGAATTCGTCTCCTGACGAGTTCACAAGTTTGATCTTTGAGCAACTTTTCTATAATTTCTGAGATTATGTCTGTTCTGTTGACTCCCATTCTATTAAAGGTCCATTGAGAGATATAGCATTTCTGGGGTATCTTAATACTGCAATGATTGCCTGAAAGACGCCGTTTCGTGTCTGAACGGATAATATAAATCGACCTTAACACGTTCGAGGTTGGCGTAACAGGTGTAGCTGAGGCGAGATAAGGCGAAATCGTAAATTAAACCATTAGGAAGTGACATCAACCGGTACCTCTACAGTACAGCGATCGGATTTCGTGTTACGTCATGATCGGGCAGTTTTACGACCTCTTTGGATTTCGCTGATTTTCTGTTGTGTTTATATGTAGACTCCATTGAGTTTGAGAGTGTTAAGCACAATAGTCGGGGTGACTTAAAAATTTGCCTTTTATCATTCTTTTTGATCTTTTATCATTTTTTTGTCTTGTAAAATATGTACATTGCTGCAACAGTTTAACACGAATTTATGTAAAGGAAAAACATAAATAAGTATATGTTTCTGAGAGACAGCATTAACATTAATTAATGTTAATATTAATTCTTTTAATTAGGTGTATTAATATTTTTAAATATTAAAAATTTACATGCAACAAAGATATGCTCTGTTGATAAATAACAATGTCCCTATCGATAAGCAACGACTAGAACGTTGTTATAAGTATGACTGTTAAATATAACAGAATTTCATTTGTTTGAATATGCTTAAAATTAACGTATAATATGTATTGTGTTAGAATAATTGAAGCTCTCAGATTCCCTCTTCCACTAATTATTTCTCGTTTCAGTAATAAGAGCTCTTGTGAGAATGAGTGGATGCCACCACGGAGTTTTGGGTATTTCGTGCTGCAGTTTATATCATGTTATAGAATAATGGAAATAATTTTAATATTAGCTTTAACATATTTCATATTTGGTAACATTTAATTATAATAATAATTAGCAAGATTTAACAGTTAATATATTAAATAAAGGAAGAATAGGAGTAGTCAATCATAAACATTTTTTTAAATTCATGTACAATTATTTGAGTTTATTATTTACATAGGAATAATCTGAAAGTGCAATTTTTTTATGTATGAACATTTACAATGTTAAAATACCACATGCTATTATTAAGAATTTATTGTTGAAACACTACATATATTTATTAAGAACTGAATACCAAAGCACCACAATCGTTAAAAATTTATTTCTTTCCTAAGAAAATTATAAAATATAGTGACATAGCCCAGCACGGATAAAGTTCGAAACTATATTATAAGACAAGATAGTTTGCAAAGTATTTGTAAAATTTTGAGAGATATTGTACGTCTTGGTATGAGAAATAGTTCTCTGCAGGCAAAGGTATCGACTGCAGCCACTAAACAGAAGCATTTCCTAGGGACATGAAATAGAGCACGGTCGGTTCGAGGTCATTTACTCGCTGATACGGAAAAGCTGGATGTTATCTGACTAAGGAGCTAACATATTTCCCTGATCCCGAATTCTCCGTTCCGTTAGCTCGTTAAAGTCATTTCGGCGTCTCACTTTTCCTACTAGAGAAAGAGATTTCTTAGAAGTGGTCGTTTATAAACGATCGACTGCCGCATTCAAACGTTTCTGCGATTGTATGCGTTCCGATAATGCACTTCACGCCGTGCAATCTCGAAGAGAACGATGTGTTTTCAACCACTGCTGCATTCTGTTGCAAATTTAATATTATTAAACGAATTCTTGTACGGAGATCAATTTTATATGGAAAATTCATCTCACGATTTTTGGTCGAAATCTTTTGTAAGAATTAGGCTTTCAAACAATTTATTTTTATTAGACTTTACAATTATGTTTGATCGCTCTAGAATTTTTCAACTATTTTAGACTCGCAGAAATGTAGATTATTTTAGAGAAATAGAACCTAGATTATTCTAGAGCTACTTTCATAGAATTCATTAAAATTCTTTCAAGTGATTTCTAGGTATAACCCACTTTTCTTTCTTCATTTGAGTTGAATCAGTTTCAAGAGAAGTTCATGTACATATCTACAAAAAGAATCGTTTTATTTTTCGATAAAATGGTTTCTAAAGGATGAGAAGATGGATTGATATAAAGGATTTTTTGCGCGGAAGGTATTTGACGGGAAATGAAGACGCTAATTAAGTTTTTGTCTGGTTAACTTCAGAGCGACATACTTAAATTGGAGAGTGTCGTTCAAATCGTACAGTGACTAAAAAACTGTCAGACATCGGAATTTATTAGAAGAGTAATTCAAAAGTTTAAGTGTTCTGACAAAACACAACTAAATAATAATTATGGATACTTATACTTCAATTATTATTGAATTATTCGTCAAAATATTTATTACATTAAATATTCATTATATATTATTACACAGTGTTCTATGTACTCGAAAACATGCTCAGCATTAAGAGTGAAATAGCAAAAAGAATTAGTTATAATAATAATACAAAGTTATACTAGCAGTCTATAAGTTTCGTAGCAATTTAAAAAAATATATTTTCTTAAAATCACCGCATTGTCAATGCTACGGTGCGAAGCCATTCCATCTGAAATCCATACAATAAATTTTTCGCACCGAGCTATTACAATAAGTACTTGTGAAAACATTCGCAGACATAAATGCCAGCAGTTATGCGGTTTTCTTACACCAATGGGGATTACGATATCAATAAAGTTTCCGGCAAACGAACAGCTGGGATGCATTTTGAAAACGATCCTCCAGAGATGCCGCAAAACTGTTCGGTATTGAAAATTGAAGTTTTTATTATATGTATCGTTCCCGTTGGGGTAACGTCGGGCTTTTCTAAGCAAGTAATGTATAGAAGCTTCGTTGTTATCCTCATTGCCCGAATCTTATATAAAGGGCAGAATGCAGCTACTTACATTATTACCTATAGCGCACAGCTATCTTATCAGAAGCGAAATACCTCCGAGACCAGGGACGTAGTCGAAATCTATTTCACCAACGGGAATAAGGATAACGTGTATATTTGTCTTAGCACGTTATGTCTCTCTTTCGAGATTATTGTTATACTGAATCGTTATTGATTGTATTTTTAATTTGATAACAATTCACCCTTTGTGGCGCACCTTTGCATGGAACCATCGATGTATATTGAAATGTTTGCGATTGTGAAATAGTCAAACACTTGTAGAGATATTTGCAGTTGATAGATTACAAAATGATTGCATTTGGATCAATTAAATATGTTACAGTAAGAAAAATTTTCACTTGTTAAGTTCAGAAGTTAGGTTAGTATAAATTAGACAAATCGTGGTCAACTCTTCTGAATGTTAAATACATAATTTTTATTTAAGATTGAGCTAAAGAGTACACTCTAACAGTATAAAAATAACAAAAAATATTTTTCCTCTCAATCATTGAATTTTGCATACGTTGTTCGAATGAAAAGAGTCGAAATTTGAATCAAGGGTGACACTCATAAAACTGAGTTACTTGTAGACTTTTCTTTGGTACAAAATTAATACTTCATATGTTTATTCACTATTATTTTATGAATGAGCTGAATGTTTGTTACATAAAAACACTGTTTTTGTATGAAACTGTAGCGTACTTACGATGGCGCTTAAAGAAAATGTAGCTGAGTAGCGACCGTGGCTGCAGTTGAACAAAAGAAAAACTTAAAAGAGTTTTTTCAGTGTGGTTACTATCACCAGAAGACTTATTAAAAAAATACAAAAAAGGAAACAAATTTAATCTGAAAAATTTACTTGTCTTTTTTAAAGAAAGATAATTAAGAAGGAGAAAATATAAGCAACCTCCAAAATGTTAGGAAATAATATTTCATTCTTTGACTATTAATACAAAATGAAAGACAGTTTTTCTTTAAATTAAATCTGTTAATAGATTTAATAACAGATCGAATAATATTTAAAATACTTATCATCGAATTTAATTTCGTTATCAGCATTTTGTTTCTCGATGACTAATAAGTTAGAATCTTAAGAGTTATTTATGCCGTGTAATTGTTTTTGCTTTCATGTATTATTTCGCGTTAGTAAGCGACGAGAGGGCGGACAATTTAAATTATAAACGTGTTCGACCTAGACTACTGCTCCCTCTTATCGCATTAACACGAGAATACCGTAAAATGCGCAAGGCAAAGTACAATGCCACTCAACAACTTCCAGGGTAACCCTGTTCATTACGAAGAAAGATCTCACTGAATTCCCCATTTACATTCCGCCATCGTGTGCGATTCTTGGCACAGACGGTTATGTGCTCTTATTCGATCCCCCCTTGCGAATTAACTTGTTTTCTTGCCACCATGCATTGTCCTTCTACATACATGGTGTCCTAAAGTGCTGAAACGAGCAACGAGTTATTCTACGCTCAGAAATACTTCGAAGATTTGAAACATAAATATTAAATTTTATTTTATTTACTTAGATTTTACTTACATAAGTTTCTCTAAATAAAGATCTTTAAATTATTAGAAAGGTATTATGTACTTCTAGTCTTGCAAAGTCTGGAACATTTGATTATGTACATATAGAAAAATGCTTTATTTGTTGACAGAGTAGTTGATTAAAAATATATGGTTCTAATAATGAGTAATATTAGTCATCTCTGAGATAAATTATGTTTTCAGTGAATTTTAGTTATGATGCCATAGAAAAGTTGTACGAATTTGAAGTATAGGGTTGTTTGTTTATGTGTGCACTTATTCGTTACCATTTTCCTCCAAAATGGCCGAACAATTTATAATCCCTGTTCACTAGGAGGCGCTGTAGTAAACGTATTAACTTAGGAACACTTACATATCTGGATTTTAATAGATATCTAGATTTTTTTTAAATTAATAATTTCAAGTTTAGTATAATCTTTTTGAGTAACGTTGTGTGTTTTTCAAGATTGATTCTCTCGAGAAGTATGATAGGTAGTATACTTGTGAAGAGTTTATTTAAATATAGATAGCAGTTAAGAACTGTTAGGAGTTAATTTAAATTTAGACACATTAAAAATTTAGTATTTTGAAATAACTTTTAAGCATCCGTGAATGACAAATTCTTTGTTTAGAATTTTATGATAAACGAGGACGTTGACTGCTATAAAAGAAAAGCAGTTGCAAAACTTCGCTGCAAAAATCGGCTGACAAATCCCTGCTCCACTAGATCCCGAAGGAAAAATATACAAACTAAATAGTAAACAAAGTCTCGAGAAACAGCAGTATCCTATTTCGCGGTCACGTCGTAATCCTAGTTACGTATTCTAAAACGTTTTCAGATTGTAACTATCTGAAATGTGAAAACGCGATAGAATATAAACTAACTAGATAAATAAACACCGATAGCAAGCATCAGATTATCTTTACAGTACCTTTAAATACAAATTCTGGAAAAAACTTTGCTTTACTCTGTAAAGTCAAAATTTTAAAGTACACGGAAATCTAAAGAATTTTTAAATTCAATATTTTCAAGTTTGTAGTCGAATTAAGATCTTAAACTTCTTGAAATATTTTAATCGTTCAACTAACATTTAAAAGAAAATTTCAGTTGCAATAAGAATGATTTTGTATTTTTTGAAGAATTACTATATTGACGGCAAAATATATCTTTAGAAAAAATTCATATAAAAATAAATATAATGCTGATACAAAGACAGAGCACATAAAATTAATTTTCTATACAAAATCGGTGTTAAAAGAATCAATGGAGTTTAAAGGGTAGACAGAACAAAAATAACGGAATCAATTTCGAACAAAAATTATGGAATTATACAATGTGAGTTTACACACTCTTCATTAGCAAGTTTGTACGCAAATTGTGCGGTTATGGTTGACATTATTTTGTATAGACTGCACCAAATGTTGCCTATGGTCTCGTTAGATTTCATATGCCAACGATGTTACCTTCCAAGTACTACAACTGTTACAGGGAAACGAGCTGCCTGTTTATTTAATTTGTTAATCTGAATGTAACATTTGTGGAAAAAGTATAGGGACACCAAGTTACATTCAGGAGTTTAGTTGCATGTCTACGTAGTTGCATTAAGAGTAGAATTTAATTATCTACATTCATTTCAAAATCAATATTCAAATACGTTGAAAAGTATTTTTTTTAAATAATTAACCATTAACTTTTTTTCGTATCAGGGCGGTGAAATTCTTTCATTATTGTGTTTATAATTCCCTTATTATTCATTTACAATAAAATGAATAATAAAGGTAAGAACTTCTTATCATTAGAAAATTGTTTCGACATTGTTTAATTCTTAACTTTTTTATTTACTTTACTTTCTTAGTTCGTAACTTTTTTAATTAGCGAACTATAACAACATACGAATAAGGTTTTTAGAATTTTTATTTTACATATACGGTAGTTATTTTAATGAATTAATAAAATTTTTGTGATAAAATTGAATTTAAATATTACCTTAACAAAAATGGCTGTAGTTTAATAATGCATGTACTATATATGTATGCATTTGCGAAGGAATTATAAAAAATGTTCGTTGAGAAGAAAAGTCGTTCTCCATTAACTGAGATTACGTTTCCCTGTAAACATCAATGGGTAACTTTCTATTTGATTGAATACTTAATTGAAACATCATATTCCTGGATATAAACTCTTCACGTTGTATTTCCAGTATTGATTACTGTACGTGACGTATTGTCATATTATTAATTCTCTGAAATTGTCGATATTACAATGTCGTTTAAATATTCTGTAAACTACTTTTGTGAAAATAACTATAATATGAAATTCACTGCAGATCAATATCTTTTTACATGTATGATTTTGATTAATGAAAACATGCATGTACTGCAATAATTTTAGTTAATTCGTCAATTTTAGTTAGTTAAAAATATGAATTAATTTTAGTATACAGATTGCTTCATAATATACGAAACCCGTTTCAGAAAATAATATTTCATTATATTTTAAAATAACAGGTTATTATATTTTCTGCACGTACAAATTAAAATTGAGAAAACTGATACTCCCGAATTTTTTTACGTAATTGCTAATTTCTTGCACTCGGAAAAATTTTTACGTTCGTGCAAATTAATGTATTTTTAGAAAGCCACTTTCCTTGAAAACATTTTTGTATGCAACAAATCGTTTCAAAGATATTTGGAGGAATCGATTTAAACACCCTATATTTTATTGAAGTAGTAATTATATTATTAAACAGTACTAAAATATCCTTAATAAATAAGGACTTGAACTGAAGCTTATTCGCAAAATTGTTATTTTAATTTTATTAAAACCGCTAATAGGAAAAAGGGAATTCACACAAGGGCGGGTGAGCGAAAGAGAATCGAGGGAGGCTCGATGTTCTCGAAACGAGAAGCAACGTCGAGTATCATTATACTTTTTGCTCTCTTGAATTCTGGAGATGCAATTAGGAGCGGCAATAGTGAACATTGTGAGACGCGAATGTAATAAACAGAAAGTGGACGTTCATCTCTGTGCCCTTTTTGATTTCGCACGCAAGCGAGTTTTCGAAAGTACTCGTCTGTTGATCATTTTCATTAATTCACATACCAGCCGTTAGTGTCGCATGTTAAATTTGTGTTTCCAATAACTTCTTCTGAACAACGGACTCGCTCTTCACACTTCTTAACACAATAATGTTAAAAATGATTTATTATTCGCCTTTCCGCGTCACGTCACTTTTTCACAAATTTCATATCAGTGCCTATATACCTTTAATGAAAGAACGTAATTATCAGAATTATCGTTATGGTGCTGACTCTGTATGTATTTTCATACGCAATAGAAATAAGCACCTATAACGTAGCTCGGATTAAAACTGCAGCAATGAAATTCTTTCAGGTAGCTTTAATCCTTTGATAGTACCTTTTGTTTATCGTTCGTTGAATGGCAGCATGAACAGATGGATTATGCAGTTGTCGTTGAATTCATATCTTTACAGTCTTCTTCATTCAATTTATGGGACCGTAAATAATTGCTTCAATATTTCGGCAATAAATTCACATTAGAATATTTTTATTTATATTAAATACTGCTTTCTACGTATGAGACGTGAAATGTAATCTCTCTTTAAACATACATTTAGTAAAAAAGGTTTTACTACAAAATGTTTTTGGTCAAAAGAGGCGTACATAAGGTAACGTTACATACAACTGTGATGTTAGTTAAAGCTACACGTTTCATGTTAAAAGCTTAAATCTAGAAGCTATAAAACTGTTCCTAAAATTACATCAAAATTCTTGTATTTATTTCATTACGAGAAAGCTACAAAGTTCCTGAAATTCGTTTTAGTAAATTGCGTAATAATAATTTTTGACTTTTAAGATTATGTATATTTCGTCCTAAATAACTTCTGTATTTTTCCTTGTAACTTTGGGATAAAGAAAAGCATTTTCAGTTTTAAGCTCGTAACTGTTATAAACTGCGATACTGTACTCCAACGTTATGCAATTTTATAAATTTCAGTTGGATTTGTTTCTCTTGGTAACTTTCTTCCGTTTCTCTCTCTCTCGTTCTCTTCCTCTCCTCCTTCCGCAAAGAGCAGTAAACGGGGTTCACCATTCGAAAATATTTACGCCTGTAGCTGATCGCAAACACATAAAATAATATGACACATTCGAAAACGCCGCAAATGCTGCACATGGTTGCGTTGCTGCAACCGTTTTGTTTATTACATTTTGTTTGCCCAATAACACGGTATGTTCAATTTCCGGATCCAATATCGTCGTTAATATTGATCTCCAACACAAAGTAAAATGGAACGGTGTTACTCAGCAATCATGGTACAATTATACACGAGACGAAACTTTGTGCATACGTTGATACGTGTATACGAACAAACGGACATTAATCTTTGCAAGTAAACCTACGAATGATCGACGGTGAGCCTAGAAATAGAATTATCGCTATCTGTTGATGTTAGAGATAGAGGTGAACGGATTTAGGTATACAAATTTCAGTTCGTGTTTGTTATCGATAACAGTCTGCGATTTTCTGTCGACAAATTAAGTATCCCAAAACAATTTTTACATGTATAATATATTTAATATAATATTAAATGTCTTTGGTAAAAGATTGAAATATAACATCGAAATATCTGTCACATCACATTTGTGAAATTTTTATTATTATCTGTTTACCATATGAAAATATTAATGTAAAAGATATACATATATTTATAAATAATATTTGAAGTAATTCCAAAATTAAGTAACGATTTGAATTAGTTGTTGATTCCATCTTAGAAATCGTGTACATCTTTGCAATTAATTTTAAAACAGATTGCAAAGCTTAACAAGGAACAGGGAGAAGAAGGCTTTTATGCGTAGAAAGTTCGTTTCAGAAATGTGCTTGAGTAGCTGTCAATGATATTTCGCAAACGAAGTGTCATTTGAACGCTTATGAGCACTTGGCTCTGATAGGAAAGTCATATGCACTGTTTCCCCCTTCAACCCTTATCATACTCACCCCCATTCCTCATTTCGCTGGGTCGGCTGCCGCTCTTTTCTCGGGACAAAACGCTTCAACAAGTAGTTGTACACGATTCTGATGGTGTCAAACTTTCCCTTCGCCTTACAGAAAGCGTGAACGTGAATCGTTTTCTGTATTAACGCATGTATTTCGATTTGTAACTCGTAACAAATTTAACGGTTTGTAATTTCTAACAGATTTTACCATTTCTGTAACTTCCTTTCGTTGTATCCGCACAGGGAGAAATCGTTCTTCGTCTAAATAATGAAACCTGATTTACAACTGTGAAATTATAGTACTATAAATTATATTTCAACAACATATTTTTAAGTGATGTAGTTAGGTTAGACACGTTTAATGAGTTCAGGAGAATCAAATCAAATACATGCTCATATATTCAGAGATCATTGTATATTTTTAATTTTATTATGTAAAACCTCTCCATTCTAATAAAAATTGTACACAAGTACTTTCTAAAAACTCATAGAATGATAATCCAAATTTTGCCTGTCACAATTAAGTGTATTTTTATAGCTTTCAATATCAGTAACGTGGTCAACAACATGTTCTTTTGTTATGGTGATTCATGTTCTGTTTAAAGGATAAAACGACCAGTGGCAGATGAAACAGAAACGATTGGATTTACTGACAGAGTGTCAGAATTGGCGAGCGGCAAATGATGCTGAATTATTTACTTCGGTCTATCTATATAACCGGACAGATTGTTAGTCATATATCCGCTATATATCATATATATAGAATTATAGACCTTTCTGACACCCTGTATATCAGTTGATGTTTTGAGATAATATGTTGGCGTCGTAATTCGGCCAGATAGTGGCGTAGGTCAGGTTATCGTTCCACAAAGGCAGGTTTGTACGAAGCTACACGGAGTGTTGAAGCTAAAACGAGAGAAGTGCGACTGGTAACAGAGGGTTAGAAGGGACTCGAGTCAAGTGGGGTTGATGCAGTGATGCGTAGAAGGAGGAGCAGGAGGATGAGGTTGGTAGCGCTGGTATAGGTAGTATACCGTTGAAAGCCTGTCCTTGCATTCCTTGGTAACCTTGTTATGTCACCCACTCAACTTAACCGCTAAATCACGTACACACTGCGTTGCGTTTCCAAAATCAGGATTACCACTCCCATGCCTATAGACAACTGCAAATTTATCTATTGTCAACAACGGGACAGCGTGTTCTTACTTTTAATCTGATTGTATATATTACGCGTAGTAATACCAAGTGCTTACAATGCTTTTAATGTATAGAATATTACAAGAATAAGTACATACCTTTTATTCCGTTATTTGAAGTTTACGACACTTAACTGTTTAATTTTACAAAACAAATTATAACAATGATCGACAGTGATCCGATTAATGACACTTTCCTTTCTTTCTCAGAAATTATCAGAAACTTTTTGTTCTCTGTCGAATGAATGAATTGTAAAATTGCTTTTTGCAATTTTGTAATATAAGTGAATGCTTTCATCTTTGGGGTAACGTTATAATTTTTAATGGATCAATGGATCTGTTCCTCGTTAGTAGTGGTTCTTATAACACTGGTGGAGCCATTTTTAATTAAGCTTTTCATTAAATGTTTTGCGTAACTATGTTTTGGTAATGTCTCTTTAATTAACTGTATATTTTGGTTGTGAAAGTTTTTGTTAGAGAAGAACATTACACGGTCTGTTAGCATTTTAATTATAGCTGTATTCTGGTAAAATGGGTCACATACAATTTGTACAACGACCATTTCGAGAGGGATTGTAGATAAAATACTATTGTTTTTGCCAACAATTAATAAGTATAAAAATGCAATGCTGTTTTCGTTATCTTTTGCGTGTGTAAATTTTAAACGTTGAGCATAATTATTGAACATGTGTGTTTTGAATTATATTGTCTGATATAATTGTAATAATATCGTACATATGTACATTCAATATTTTGGTTTAAACTTTAGAATATCACTTGCTATGCTATTTTAAATATGATTTAGGGTCATGACAGTGCAGTGGAATTTTTAACTAAAATTAGTGAAAATTTCTATTAAATTCAATTTGTTATCTTAAACTCACGTGAAACATTTAACTTTAAATAATTTATTTAGGTAGTTAAGCCTGGAGGTATTTAGAATGCACTAAATCAGAATGCAACTATTTGTGAAGCTATTTTGAAAGAAAACGTACATGAGAGACTTTACAGAATGACACATATGTGGAGTAATAAGTTACTGTAATATTGCACTCAGATTTAAAAATTATACTCTCTGTCAAACAGAATGATTAAAATAGTATAAAATAAGTTTACCCATTAATATAAAAATAACGTTACAATTTTGTATAATTATAAATATTTCCTTTATTTTCAAGAATGACATATTTACTCTTGTTGTATGATTTCTTTTTAAATTAACAATCTCCTGTAGTATTTCTTTAATTGATGACGCTGTTAATTAAAAACAAACTGTTGAATATAAATATAATGCGAAGCTCTGTTGCTTGTAAATTTATAGCGTCTTACAATTTCATTCAACAATTAAACGTGAACAAAGTACTTAACGTAACATCGTTTGCACCGGAATTTAATTAAACCCATGAGCAACATTTAGCAAAGAATCTCCGATTCTTGAAGATCAATGAGGATTTCAATTTCCTTATGTTTATGCACAGCAAATAATTGAATTCTCCGAGGTACCATCGTCCCAATTATGAGCCTCTTCATAGTTGAGTAACATTTCCGGAGGCAATTAGCTGTTGTTGACAAACGCAATTTGCGAGATGTAACTTTGTGACCATGCAAGCAGACAGAACCGAGCTTGCCTTGTGTCGCGTTGCTAAACACATTGGCACTATATCTAACGGCGCATCCTCACTAGAGAGCATCGGTTGTTACTTTCGAAGTAACCAAGCATCGTGTCCTCCATATCCTTATTTACTAACACCAAAATATCTAATCACGGTCTCCCCCAAAGAGCCTTAACTATAACTGAAATCACATTACGCACCTTTGTCAAACTAAAACGTTGGAAGTTTCAGAAACTTATAGTCCTCTTAAGCGCCTTCCGCGAGCATTTTATCCAAATACTTGCTATAAAGTTAATATATTCAGAATTAAAAATTAGAGATTATATAAATTTCAGAAAATATTTAATAATAGTGGGTCAAGATTTCAAGAATTTATTCTCATTATATGTTCGCATTGTACAAACTCAAATATTGAAAGAGAAGTTCCTTCGTTATAATTTTATTTTTAATTACAATTTTTGTAAGTGCAAATTTCAACGATTTCAAAGGCTAAAAGTTAAAAAATTCCAAAGCTACAGATTTTCAAAATACCAAGATTCAAAAGTCTCAAAGTTATCAGTATTTAATAATTGCAATGTTCCAAATTTCCAAGTCTGCTCTCAGGTGTTTCGTGGCTTCAGAAGGTTAAGTACCACCGATTGGTACCAAAATATCCCGCAACATTTTTCCCATGAACCTCGTGCATCGAATTGCATATTTGATCATCCATAATCATTTCGCAAATGTAAGAAGTCGATGGGTACATCATGGTATTTATATTTCTTCCGGAGGAATAAGTTCTACTGTATCGTAATGCTTCAGGCTCTACTTTATCCTAGCAATCGTTTCTTGTATTGGCCACTAGAACTGTAAGAATGCTTTTGTGCCTGGTACGTTGTGTGCTAAATTACTCTATCAACGGTTCACGTTTCTATTGGTAGAGTATCGACTTGAACAAACACCTTTTGTAGCCTCACAAATCTTCTCAGTTGTTACTCGTATCACGTAACTCTTTTCACGTAAGATTCAGCACTGACTGCTATTATCATTACCATTTATTTTCTATTGTATTTAGCAATTAGTCTAACATGTAATCATTTCTTACTGGAGAGTCTAGACAAAACTAATCTTTTTACTGTTAGTTAACTTTATTGTAGATGATAAATAAATAATATAACAAATGAATAGATGATAAATAAAGAAGTGATTTTGTATGAAAATATAAGTTGAGAACATGAAATACGTGCCTCCGTCTACGAAACTGAATGTTTAATTTTTTTGAAATTACTCACGAGAAAAGTTCGTTTATTAAAGAAATAATATCAACATGTTTTTCGTTAATTCTACACTTGATGGATACTGTAAATGACTCAATTTTGTTACTTTGTTATAAGAAATAATAACAGTATATTTTAGCAGTACCAATTACACATATAATTAATATATCCATCGACTATGTCATCAATTGTCGAACCAATTTCCCTTGTCTCCAAAATTCAATTTTCTAGAAAATAGAAAACAATTGTACATTTTTTACTTTTCCGAGTAGAACCCTTTATCAGATCGGACCCACAATTTTGTTGGAACAAGTAATTGTAATACCATCTGTAGAACACTAGCAAGATGCAGAGCACCGATTGTATTTGCAGTTACATTATGAAGCTTCGTAGATGCAAGAAAATAGTGATGGCAATCGAAAGGTTCATGAGGGAATGCAAAGTATTTCGGTGCAAGCCGTAGCACGGTCGATTGGCTTTAGAATCGAGAATAGGAGAAAGGGTGGAGGATGTTCAAGGGCTAGCGTGATGCTGGCAGGCGATGGTTCGGCAGAAAGAGGTTCGCGAACGATACAGTAAAAGAGAGCTAAAGGTTACGAGGAGAAGAAGGGAAGAAGAAGAAAGAAGGACAAATATCGTCAGAAGTTGGAAGGTACAATGGCAGTGTATCTTCTGGCGCCTTCGAGTCTCTCAGACACGCCTTCTGCCACCGGTATCTGCTGGGATGTGCTAGGATCCTTTCTTTCCCTTTTATATCTCACTATTCTGTAATTCACACCCTTACGCAGCTTCGTCACCAGTGGAAACGTGTCTACAAATGCATTTACATATATCATATTCGAAGTAATAACTTGAAATTAAATTATGGAAGACAAAATGAAAGGGCAGTCTAATAAGTAATGTG
The DNA here is from genome assembly GCF_050947335.1 of Megachile rotundata. Taxonomy (NCBI): domain Eukaryota; kingdom Metazoa; phylum Arthropoda; class Insecta; order Hymenoptera; family Megachilidae; genus Megachile; species Megachile rotundata. Next base: position 12,560,946 of record NC_134983.1, read on the forward strand.
AAAAATATTACCACATAGACAAATTGTATACTTTTAAATTTTTATTTATTATTATAGCAAACAAATACTGTGTTAACACTTATTTTTTATTATAGTCACAGGGTTAAATAGTATAAATTATAAAATGAAATATTTCATTACTGAAAATGCAACTGTTCTCAGACCTTGTATGATGTTACATGAATTTTGATACATTTTTAAGAGTTTATCATCTAAACAGTAAACTGTTGTATTTTATACTTATAACCTGTTAGAATTGAATATTTAAAACTACAAATAGAAGGATGTTATTTTATCTTGCAACGCAATATTGAAAACAGCAACAGTGTCCACAAGTGTTTTCACAAGTACCAGTACATTCAATTTTGCCGGAGGTTTAAAGTGTATAGGCTATAAAAAGCTAGTGGCTATTTCTAAAGAACCTTCAATACAATATAAAAACGGTAAATACATTTCAGTACTTTAAATATTAAGACAACAGTCTTCTTTAAACCAACATGCAATCGTTCTACAGTTATTTTGTGAATCACATTGTGATAAACTTCACTGACGATTACACTACAAAGATAAAATATTTCCTTCCTACGAAACGAGTTAATTTAAAAATGAAAATATGCGAAACTACAGATGATTGTTAAGAACAATGAAAGTTTTTGAATAGCCTCTCGTTAATTAACGCCTTTCAACTGTATTTCTGAAAAATTTCGAGGTATATTTTAAACAGAGCGAAACATGCAATGTGCGTGTCGCCTGAAAACTTCAAACGAGCTTGAAAACGCCATTTTTTAAATCGACGTGGACTAAAAGAAAATTAGACATTTTATTTAAATCTTTTAATTAAATCATTGTACAAACTTTATTTGTTGGAATCATCATCAATTTTCTATTTAGCAATTCTTTAATTTTTAATCAAAAGAAATGGACACGTGTATGATACATTCATCATATTACACGTTATTTTGCGTACCTTTGAATTCTGAATATCCCACTGTTTTTCAATTTTCGCGTAAATTCAAATTCAATGAAAATAATTAATTTTCTGTCGCGTATTTGTTTTTCGCTTCGCGATCAGGGAAAAGTGAAAGAACTGTAGAAAAATCTTTAAATAAATATTTGATTAAGCCCCAAAAGTGACGCAGCTTTCGTGCTGTAAATTTTGAAACATGAAAATGTACACTAAAAGAGAGTGGAACATAAATGTTTACCTTTGGTACACCCCGGATTGTCGAGAATGAAAAGAATTTTTGAAAAAAAAATGGCCGATTTCTACCGCGAGAAATGTACATGAAGGATGTGAAAGATTAGTCTTTCCTTTAACACAGCCAGATTAAAAAAGATATCTTTTTAGTAGCATGTTTGAAAACTTCTCTATTCAGTAGCTTTTCGGTATTGCGATGTTTAGTTCAAAAAGAGCAATTATTTCGACATCGTTTGTAATTCCGCAAAAAAAAACTGTATCCGTGTTGGGCGAAATATAACTTTTGAGGGGAAGCAAGTCTCTAAAAAGTTAGTTTTTCCGCGTCTTTTGCTAGTCATTGTATTTATCTCGGATACAAATCGTTAAGACGAAGCAAACTGATGAAAAGACATTAGTTATAATCAGTTTTGGTGAATCGTTCTATATTTTTGCCCGGTTAATCATTTGTCTCGCAAGTTGTCAGATTGTTGAGTTTATTTTGCTCACTTATCATTTATTTTCCTCATTTCTCCATCAAAATTGGAAGGTTAGAAAAAGTTTCAAGCCAGAAAAAGGTTGGCAGGATAGTACAAGAATACTGGACAGGATCGGTCCATCATATAAGGCAGAATTGTACGCTGGGACTGGAATAGTACAGGGAAAAGCTGTGGCAGCGAGACTACGATACGCTTAGGTTAGTATAGTCTCTGACGCGAAATAGCGGGGTCATAAAGTAGACCCCTGTCAAGCTACCAGTGAAGTCAAAATTCTCACTGTTGTATTCTACATTCTGGTTTAAGCTTTATTTTCAATACATATTATACTTCTAATCTTTTTCGAATGCTTCAAATTCAGAAACATTTTTTGCATTTGCATTCAAATTTGGAAGATTTATTTTTTCGCTTAATTTTTTCTTGGAGGCGAAATGGAATTGTTTCGATCCTAATTCTCATGCACCTTCTGACGTACCTTCAGCGATATTACCGCACAAGTAGTATTTTTATTATGGGACTCCGTATGGTAAATTGTAAGGTTGTATTCTCATCGAAATCCATGGAAATTCTTTTAAAATTAATTTTACGTCTAACTTTGACTTGAAATTAAGTTTTACGGATCCCGTCAAAGTGACGCATCTCAGATTATTTATTTTCAGTTTTAGAAATTATTAAAATATTGTAGAAATGTATGTTAACTTTCCTCAAAATGAATAAACTATTCTAATATACATATAAACTACTTTATGTTTCATCTCATATGTCGGTGTATTTTTCATGTTAAAGTAACTACATCGGTTAGTAAATCTAGTGTTAACGTTCAGCACTTTCAAGTACAAAGTGTTCATTACTTTAATCAATCTGATTAATTGAATTTAATTAAATTAACCTCTTAGGCACGGCTGAACTTTACGCTGCCTCTCTGTGCGGCAGAGTTTGATGTGAATTCCGCAAACAGCACAACAATGTATGACAATGCTATTGTGAGTACATTGAAATGAAGCTTTTGATGATTAAATTATAATTTTTCCCAAAGACATGACACATATACAGTGCTTTGATCAATAGTCTTCCATTAATTATCCTATTAAATATTAACAAAGAAAATTGCTATAAAAATGGTGGAGACTCTCGCATACCCACAGTATTAAATTAAAATGCGTTAGAGAAAATGGGGAGGAAAAGAACAAAAGAATTAAGAAAATAAAGAAAACTGAAACTTGATGTACAGTACATATATTTGAACAAAACTAAAGACAACTATCGCTCGTGCTATTCTCTCGCTTACGGTCTGATTCGATCTGAATCCCCTGATTTCCACCGACACGTACCTTTTGTTTCTCTCCCTCATTTTCTCTCACTCTTCCTCTTTCTCTCGTACTCATCGCTCATTCGTTAGCCCATTCGCTCTTACCATTCGCGCGCTTTTACAAAACCTATAACAAATGCAAAAGTTTGAAGAAAAGTGAAAAACAAATAACTCCAAGTAAATTATTGAGCCACCGTAACTGAACAGCCCAATTTAATAATCATTTATTGATGATACTGTTTATCAAGTAGCACACGACTGAAACAGCATATACCTTCCGCATAGCATTGAATTTGTTACACTACCGGGAACAATAGAGTCCAATTAAACGTCCGAATATTAGTCCGGTTATACATTCGTCGCTAACACCATCAGTTTTTGGTTAACAGCGTCCACTTCGGTTGTCAACCGAATTGCTTGACAAAACGAGTTTCGAGGTTCCGACACCCAATATGTTTGTTTTTACAAGTTTCCAACTCAAGACCCCGTTCTCGTGCCAGATATCGATATCTCACTTGCACTTGTCATTGCCTCTTTGTTTGTTCGAATTCGCGGAATATATTCGTTCATATCTGAATTACTCCTTATTCTCACGAATTAGTCGTTCTGATATAATTGCGAACAATGCATTATGATCTTTTTCTAATAGTTGTGCAAATTTTTTATTTTCTTCAAATCTTCAGATTCCTAAGTTTTCTAAATTCACGTATCACAAATGTGTCTTCAAATTCTTAATTCATCCCTAAACTTGCAAAATCCCAAAATTTCCTCAAATTTATCGAATAAGGATCCTCTCCACTGTTGCTTGTCACAATTTTGACTTTAACGGTTAAATTCAATTGTACCTTTATTCAACATAAAATTTGCAATTTCCACTAAAAAAATTTGTACATCTTTCTGTACAAATTTCACATAGCTTAAAATATTTCAATTATTTCAATATAATATTAATAATCTAATATTATAATTATTTCAGAAAATGAAGTAAAGCTCATATTGGTTAAATCATATAAAGTGATGTGTAATATTGATTAAATTGACATAGTCAGTTACATAACTAATATTCTGTAATTATACACTTTACGGAAGGCTAACGATTATCTAACAGAAACGTTGAAATGCATAATCCGATTGTTTCACGGTTAAAGGTCTATCCAGCCCAGCTAGTAGATGATTGATATCGCTTAACGGTCCTCCGTAATCACAATAGGCGCGGCTTCGATGATCCCTAATCTTAGTGATTAACTGTATTACGGTCTCTGTTAATTGAATAACCGACATTCCTTGTTAGCCGGAGAATATTGAAAATATTACGTGAAATACTTTAACCGTGCATTCGTAGCTTTTCAGTCATTTAATGTGCCTTTGTAGTTTGCGTCACACAAGCGGGTGAATAGTATCTCAAATTTGATAAGTTTTAGAAAAAAAATTTGAAGGCAAAAATAAAATTATATGATAATGTTTAAGACCCAAAAATACAAATACATATATAACTGAATTGTATATTTTTTCTTATTTTTATCATTTTCTACATAAAAAAATGCTAAGGTAGCATGCTAAACAATAAATATTTTGTGCGATAGCTCACATAAGTCACTTTTAACTATAATGTTTGGAGTAACTGAGTTAAAAAATTCTATTAAAAAAAATACATTTGTATCTTTTGAGTGCATGAATTATGAAGAGAATCAAATCGTAGAAGAATAGATTATCATGCCACTCAAATTTTGCTTCAACAATTTTTTGCTAATATTTATCATATTCACTATGACCCATCTACGTTATAGTGATATACACTATAATGCAACTTAAATTGTTTAAGAATGTTTGTAAGTAATCTTAAATTTCTGATTGATGACCGAGAGAAATACTGTGTGAAACATCAAGCATCGATGAAGAAATATTGGAATGGCGAATGTAGGTCAATCTAAGCTAGAGTACAGAATTTAAATTACAATCTCGAAATGCTTCTTCAACTTGTTTACTTAGCGCTTCAAATTCGATGTCAGGAGACACTCTGAATAAATAGAGACAAAGAAAGAGGATAATGATAACGATAATCACGTAGACTCGTATTTGTAACACGGATGAAGTCAGTCAAAGTGAACGAAGTATTTTTATTTTTCATTTCAACTACCGATGTCAACACACGAGTTGGAGTGTGAAGAGGTTGAGCCAGGTGTTTAGAAGAGTTACGGCGGTAGGAAATATTGGCGCGAGCAGTCACGCACACCAATTCGGTGAGAAACAGTAACAGTCAAACGTCTCGAGAGTGAGTGAGATAGTGCGTGTTTCGTTCAGCGTTCATTATAGTTTATAGCATTATTATTCTTATATTCTATACTTGTCGAAATGTAACTGGCAGTGTTCACGGTGGGGAGAGCTTCTTTTACTTTGGGTCGATGGCGCGCCAACTCGTGGGTTGACATCTGTACAATTATTACAAGAATGTATATCTGACTATAGTATTCGAGAAGATCGTGGAGCTTCAGAGAAAATATATCTTGACAAAAGTAGAATCTAATTATATTCTCTTATATAGAATACTCTTTAACGAAGAATTCAAAACAGAAAATATAGAAAAATCAAAATTTCCTTTATTTATTTCTTAGTGTTACTTCAAGACAAACAGAAAAGAATATAAATGAATATTATATAAATTATATAAATCAGCAAATATTAAAAAATGAAGAACTAATTACAGGTGCAATAAACATCAATGGCAAAATTATTCTGTAATGATAAAGTATTTCATATTCTTTGAAAGGCGTATTTTATTGAGCTCAACCACGTATTTTCAATATTGAATATTGGAATTACCATATTAACTTTAATTACAAAATACGAATGTCATTGTTCGAGCGTTATTTTTATTTTAAATTGATATTGATTTCAACAGTATATGACAGTGATTATGAAAATGGTGTACGGCAGAATTTAAAAAAATCAAACTGTCCATTTACTTTGTCGTACTAGTTATGGGAAATATTCATAAATCGAATTGATCATTGTGTCACAATTGAAATTCGGTATTAGAGGAGTAAATATTAGTCGAATCTTTTAAAACGATGAAATAAGTCAAATTACCTTTTGCAACACGTTAAAAATTATAAAAGTAAACTAATACAGTTTCACACACTAGATAAAATACTATCGTAAATACTGAAGCCCTTACATGGATTAATACTTCAACTAGTTCATATTCGAACTCTAGTCTAAATTTAAACCAGTTCCTCTAACAATAGCCAAAGTATCATCATGATAGTTGGATTAATTTTACCCAGTTCTCTATAGAGCGTATTGGGACCGATTGATTATACTAACAATATCCTCTTGATAACATTATTCGCGATTGCGATAATCGGATCCTAGTGTATTGGTCAAATTTTCTGCTATCTAGTGTTTACTTTCACTTGAACGTTTACTTATATTTAATTTACGGTGGGCTGTGAAATTATTATGCTCAAACACATATTCCATATTTTGTAATTTTGTTGCAATACATTATTAAAATTAATAAAATTAAAAATGATGAAGTACATACTTTGTTACAATGTATTCATTTATAATTTTTAATTTATTTACTCATTCATTATTTACTCACTTAAAATCCATTCTAATAAATTTTAAAATACATTTAAATAAAATATATTCACCACATGCAGCCCCAGTACATATATAAATATTGAGTATTACAAATCGAGTATATCTCGAGTACAAACTTAGTCATCTACATTTGCATATTTTCACGCCATGACCTTAACAATACAATTGCGATATATGAAAAGGCAAGATCAAAGAACATTCTACAGGTGCTTGCATCGGTTAGCAAGCACAGTTGCCTTCAACTCAGATATACCGATAATTAATCATCACGTATTGATAAGAGATAAGTAAGCCGGATTAAAAGGGATAGTGAGGTGGGAGATCGGGGTGAAACCCAAAGTTAGGAACCGGTGAGCGTAAGGGCGCATGCGCATGGCGGGAAAGGTGCGGCGGTAGGGAGAACCGAGTGGTAAGAAAGCTGCCGCAAGGTGATGAAGAGGGGGTGAAAGGGGGGTGGATAGAGGGGGGTGAAAAGAGGGGGTGACATGCTGTTGGGGTACACGAAACGCGATCCTTCAGTCGGAATGCCGCTCGCGTACTATCTACTTGTTCGTTCGAAAGTGTGATGACCAGTGAACGTGTAATGCGTGTTTTGGAGAGCATCGAGAGCCGTTCCCGGTTCCTGATGATGGTTCTGCTACTCTCGACCTACACTGCAACTGTTTGGACGGATAATTCCACCGGTTCCGGTGAGTGACTACTTGTTAATCATTAGTTTAGTGACGTGCGTTTAACACACGAGCAATCGCATCTCCAGCAAATTTCGCGCCAATCTCGGTTATCGTATCGAACGAGTTTCGCGATGTTTCGTTGACTTTTAATTTCGAACTTTCGAACGCATTATCGACCTTCGATGGTAAAAGGAAGTGTAACGTTAGTGGTACTCTTTGAAAGTGTGCAGGTTATGGATGGTAATTTGATCTCAAGTGTCGTGTGCTAAGGACGGATTTAAATTTCTCTCCCGTTACGTCTGTAAATTGATAAGACTGTTTATCGAGTAATTGTGTTGAAAATTAAATCGAATATTGGCATTTTATAACAGTCGTGATTGTGATTTAATGAATTCTTTTGAAACAGTTATAAAATGTTTTCTGAAAAACAAAATGTGTAATTTGAAATTATTTAGAAACGTGTGAGAAGAATTGGAACCTTCGATAGCGTGTATTTGTTAAAATAGACAAAAAGTCTAACATTTTAAAAATTACCTTAGGTTCACAGACTGTTGAAAACTATGAACGTGTAGCAGACTGAAACTTTGTTACAGGATTAAAAAATATGAAAAAATGTTAGGAACAATACTGCCGTGACAAAACGTGTCAAAATGTGTGATGAATTGTATACGGTACATGCTCAACATGTTTCGAAAAATAGATACAACATCTTTCAAATTTTTTTGTAAAGGATTTCTGAATTGTACGAGCTTTTTTCATGGGCAGAGTGTGTAACTTGGGGATTTAAAAATGTGGAGATTCAGAGATTTGGGTATTTGGGAATTTGCGGATTCAAAAAATTGGGGATGGAGGAATTTATAGATTTGGGGATTTGGGGCTGAGAATTTGTGAATTTAGAAATTTAGGGATTTGGGGATGTGTACATTTAGGAATTTGAGGGGTTGAGAATTTGCAAATTTAGGAATTTGGGGGGTTGAGAATTTATAAATTTATAAATTTGGGGGGTTGAAAATTTATAAATTTGGAGGGTTGAGAATTTATAAATTTATAAATTTATAAATTTGGGGATCTGCGAATTTGTAAATTTACAAATTTGGGGAAATTTTGAGGACTTGAGAATGTGAAAATTTTAAAACGTAGCAATTTGGAAAAATGGACGTTTGGAATTTATTTGGAATAAATAAATAAATAAAATGGAAGGATAAATTATATCTACCCTGTATCAAAATTACCATTATTATTCAATATATTACAGTGTCCCTTAATTTTAATAAAAAAATATTTACATTAATAATAGGAATGTATTAAAAGCGCAATATTTGTGCAATAATAACTGTAGCACATTTTTTACTAGATTGAAAAGTGGTATTGAATTGATTGACTTAAAACATTAATTCGCAGAAATCATTGAAACGATATTTCACTGCATTTCAACCGTTATAGAAAGGTTATTTAAATTTTTGAATTTATACTTATGCACATTTCATTTTCCAACAATGCACCACAGTATTTTCAATCAAATCGAGATCCGATAATTGTGACGAACGGAACAAAGCAGTGATATTTTCTTCTGTAAAATATTGTTTCGTAAATTTAGCCGTTTTATGGCAATATGCTAAAAGGGAGAATTAAATATTCATATACTTGAGGTATTTTAATCGTTTTTATAATATTTAGTCGGTGAAATTTGTCTGAAACACTAATAACCCTTCCAGCGAGCGGAACTGTCTGACACGTCGACGTTCGCCAAGATGAGAGGTTTTGGAAGCATATGGTGACGAAGTGATATATGTATATCTCAAAATCCCATTACGTTTTATCGCACGTTAAAAAGTTTAATGTAATAGCTCATTTAATATGTTTGAAAGAAAGAGAAGATTTTACCGAGTTCGAGATCCTTTGTTGATGTAGGACATTACTTAGATTTGTCTCTAAATCTCTAAACATTTAAATTTTTTAATTACTAAATTATTATATTCATAAATTCTTTAATTTTTAAATTACCTTGTTTTTGAATTTATACATTTTTTAATTATTAAATTATCATACTTCTAAATTATTGAATTTCTAAATTTGTGAACTATATTTTTTCTAAATTATTAAATATAAAAATTTTTCAATTACCACATTTCTAAATTTGCTCTTTTTTTCATTCTTAATTTTCCAATTTTCCACATTTTTAAGTTTACAAGCTTCTTAATTTGAAAACTCTATATTCCAACGTTCTGAATTTTTTTATTTTCAAATTTCTGAATTTAGAGATTTTCAATATTGTAAACTTAAAATATTATTGCTAAATTTTTTTCTCTCAAATTTACTATATTTTTCAATTTCATTTTAATACAATTCAATTTAGTTTAGTCTAACTTTTCTAATTTGATATACCTGCATTTTTAACTTCTTAAATTTTTTAATTTATAAATTTCTTAGTTTGGAAGACTGAAGATCTAAAAATTCATAAATTCAAATATGTATCTTCAGGTTTTTGTATTTCTAAAATTTCAATTTTCTAACTGTAAAAATAACTATATATCTGAAATTTACCATTTGAAACTAGCAAAATTTAAAATTTCTATGAACCTTGTTTATCTAAACAAATATTACAACAGCACCACTGTTATTCCCTTTATTCTCCAATTTTTCTATTTACACACTAAAAAAAAATATACAATATCTGACTCCTACAGTCGATCAGAATTTAATGAATTTTTATTCCACACACTAAAACATTTACAAATTATCAATATATCGATATAAAATAAAGTACCTATTCATAATAAAATATATAAATGATTAAATAGCTACTTATTGAAGATATACAACATATATCATAACATATACATAAAAGCAAGAAATTGTAAAATTTAATCAACTCTCTATTATATTAATTGTGCATGGATAATTGATTTAGTAATTTTGCATTGGTTTGACAAGCACGATTAATGAATTTATTAATTAAATAAAGCACAAGTTCATTTAATTACGTCGGTATGGAACTATATGAAACAATATATCAGGATCAATTATACATATAACTAACCAGGAACAAATTTGTAGGTAATTAGTCCAGAACTTAGTATTATGTGTGTACGAATGTTTAGGAAGCCTTTGATGGTTCTCTGCAGGCGCACGTTCGGAACAGCAAAATCGCTTGGACGACTTTCAGTAGATACGCGTCCGCAAAGGGTTAACTCTCCGAATTGATCCTGGACCATTTCGATAGAATGACGTCCACACCATCACGTTTCCACTACAGTGCACTCTTGATAACTTTCCATGCTCGGGGCTGTAGGAAAAAGAATTTCTCGGGAATGGAAACTTATCAAACGCCTTCAGCACAAAGACTGACACATGCAGAGCAAAAAGGACGTGCAAGTGATGTGACTTAATCATTCTCTTTGCTTCTATGGTGTTACATGAAAATAATTAGATGTTTAACACTAAACCTACCGACATGTATACTTAATTTGAAATTAAAATTGAAGTTGAAAAATAAATACACAAACGAAACATAAATTAGTACACACATTTATTCTTTATTTTGATGAAAATCAAAGCTGATTTCATTGAATGTTCTTTTGCAACATGTGCACCTTATAATAGGAAACTTGTGAAGCGGTCATTTGATCGATTTGGTGGTTTGAGTGTTAAATTATGTTTGGCAAATATCGTTATAATATATGAGTAGTATTAATGGAAATATAGTACGACTTACATTAATAGAAAAATTAACGAATGTGGTTAAAGGCTTTTGACACAAGGAAAATTTTTAATTTAACCCCTAGCCTACAAGTTTAAGGCAATTGCATCAGAGCCACCTATTTATTGCTGTAGTGTCAAGGTAAATAAAGAATCTAGAAATTTTAGGTATATTCTGAATAATCTTACAAATTACAATTGGTGTGGAACTCGAAACTCGATCTGTATGCAAATATGATTTGGGTTTGTCACATTTGAACTATAAGGCGCAGGTGTGACTCGATGATAGAAGGAAAGGAGTTAATATGTTTCTTCTGACACAAGCATGAATATTAAATGTACTCCCCTATTATTTACTAACTTTGAGTTAAAAATAAAAGTTGGACGTCTGAATCTATTAAAAATAATTTTTATAAATTAACTTTATTAAAGCAAAATGGAGTTTCTAACATTGTCACGTCTTTGATTTAAGACTCAAAATTTTTATTAGTGTATTATTAATTTCACTAAAAGAGTTTAGTAGAAGTTAAATTTTGTTGATATTTCACATCCATTTAGAACTGTCTATAATTTAACGGATATCCAATAACAGTTTTAATAACAGATATTTAGTAACAGTTTTAATAACAGATATCTAATAACAGTTTCAATAACTGTATTTAATAACATTTCCATAAGGATATAAAATCCCAGAAAATTAACACTGTTATAACTCCAAACTCGTTCAGTAAATCGGTTCGAAACTTTCAGTGACGATTCGTGAAAAAGAACAATCTGCAACGTTTTAAAGTAGGTTCTCAAATACCGTACCATATTTGAACGTTCCTGTTATGCATTGCAGATTTAGTTCTCCTTGCGACGTCTGATATATCGAGTTCTATTGGTAGATACTCCATTAAATTTCAATTCATCAGAAAATAACGCCTTTTCCCAATGTTGTGCTATTCAGTGTTTGTATGCTTCAACGAAAACAGTCTTCAGTTTCCAATTCCTGCAACTAGATAGATATTGCCTTTATACGAGATACGTGTCCTTTGAGACCAAAATCATTAAGACGCCTTCAAATAACCTTTATAGTAATGTTCAGACTATTCGTAATAGGGATTCCACTTTGAATGTTGCCAACATTCTGAGAGCTGTCGTGCTTGAATAAACATGGACAAAGCCTCGTTTTTAATTTACAAGTTGGGGGAGGTAGAAGAAGGGAGATTAATAAATTCTTTTTATAAAGAATCTCTGCGGTATTTATATAAAATTTATTCTTTCGCTATAATTCTTATTGTAGATCATTCATGCTATTCATATCATAAGCTACCATGAATGTTGAAATATAGGTTTGTACAATGACATAATAATATTTCAAAATTAATATTTAACATTTAATGTTTAATATTTTGACTTTGTATGTGTATACTTCGTACATAATATTTTTTTACATTTATGCACATACTTTTTCTTCAATTTTTTTGTTCGTCAGTAAATATTACAGAACCGTATATTAATAAATATCGAATAATACGTCAATAAATATTACAGAATACAAAGCATCAAAAATGGTCACAAGTGCCTTTGAACCTGCAGTTAATTAAATATTATAATTATCTGTAAAACAACAGAACTGCAGCTTCATAAGTTTCGAAATTAAAACCTTTCTAATTAAAAACCTTGAAATTGGATTTTGTATAAATACGATCACGTTTAACAACGGCATAAAGCTGTACTGGAAATTGCAAGTGAAAAACCTAAAATGAGATGCTATCTCGAATATTATACTTTTACTATGTTATATGACAATTACAACGAGATTATAATTTGCTCTTCTAGATCGATTGTAATACAAACTCGACAAAATGATTATACAAGATTACTGTATAAAACAGGTGGCCACCTTTTTTATTCGTTAGAACTGAATTGTTTTAACCACTGTACTAGTTTAAAAGCAATTTCAGTTCCGCGAAATTGCTCACCAGTTTGCTGGTAACAATCAGTTTCGTACAATTTTATACACTTAGAGTATTTCATTTGATTATTTGAAATTCGAGTTTAATACGGAATAATTACTGAAACAGTTCAGCTGAGCACATAGACATTCGTTAAAGGTCCTCTCGTTTTTTGACATAATGAACGAAATGAATCGGTGGATGAATAAATTATATAAAGAAATTCTTGTGTGAGAATTGAAAGTAATGTTGTTATTGGGATCATTAAAATAAATGATTTGTTTCTGAAAAAGATACGTAAAGATAGCATAAAATGTAACTGTAATGCGATGAAAGTGTGCTGTGGAGAAAATGTAGTATTCTGATCTACGAACACGAAAAATTTAGTTAAGGTTAAATAATCACTGTATCAAATTTAGTATTTTTTGAAATTGAGAAATTAGAAACGAGTATTGACAAACATGATTAAATTTGATTGTCTTATTTGTGCTTTATTTTTGTTGAAAAGAGTTCTATTAACCCTTTGTGTTCGAAAGGTGACACATATATTCACCATTTAGTTTAATAGAACAACTTGAAATAAATTTTTTTTAAATCAATCTATAATATTATACGTATATATAATATTACATATATAATATTTATTATTAATATATTAATATAATATTAATTATGCATATATAATATACGAGTATGTATAATATTTTTATTACACATATGGTGTATACATGTAATGAAGCAGATATTAGTGGCAATTCATAATAGAAAAATCATAGAGAAAAATAGTACAATAATCTATAAAGAATTAAGAGTAATCTTAAAAGAATTAAGCAAACTTTTAAACAAAAAATGTTTTAAAATTAATATCTAACAAATATCTGATAAAGTTAACATCTAGTAAAAGCACCTTCTTAAGGGTTAAATTAATTCTGACTATAAAGTTTCCTATTATTTTCATTTCTCAAATTTTTGTTTTAATATTTATTTGGAAAGGAATATTTGTATCGAAGAAAATAACGTAAATATTTGATCCTGGAATATTATATTTACATTGATAAATATTAAAACTCATTTCGGTGCAGTATCAATTTTCAGATCGCATTTTAATATGTAAAAAACTGTATTATAATTTCGTCAAAAATTATCGTGCAAATAAATATACTCCTTGATACTGAAAAATTTGACCAACATAAATGAAACCTGTATGAAAAATTTTGTTCATTCTCCGAATCACATAATTAAAAATCAAACCGTTTTTTGTATTTTTATGTTTTCACAGAGAAATAATGCAGTTAAAATTCGGTGAATTGTGTGAAAGTAGATTTCATGCGTACAAATGACTTTTTAATGATTCCAATACGATTACCTTTGCAGGAGGTTAGATTAAAAGCAGATTTCATGCGTTCAAATGACTCTTTAATGATTTCGATACGATTGATTTTGCAGGAAATATAACCATTTAAATTTGCTGCTTTTCTAGTACACTTGAATTATTTTTTCAAAGTATTATATGTAAAAATTTAGCATATTAAATAACCTGAAAATGTCAGGTGGATGCTCGATTCTAAGAACGAACCACGAATCTCAGGATCAAAAGTACTAGAAGAAAATGGAAATATGCTTAAGGAGATCAGTGGTTCTGTCAGCCCGACAATAAAATTGTCAAGTGGAGAGGCAAAGGATTTCTATCCACGTCTTCTTTAACAATAAACTACGGCCAATTCGTAGATCTTAAATCAAGAATTGTACTTTCATAAAGAAAGAACGGTCCCCGGTAAAATTCTGTGAATTCTAAAGCTATCTCGAGGTAGAGATTTCTTCAACTTTACGGATCTCCATTTCCTGTTAACAAGTTGCATGCATTTTCGTTGAGAATTGTTCAGTTTACCATCAAACTCGTTACTCATAAAACTCCTGCAAACGGAAATGCCATCTATTTCCAGTTATTCATATTTCACAAATATTTAATAAAAACGGTGATCGTAAAGTATCGGAAAAATTGATCTCATTGATTTAAACATTTTACTTAAAAGAGACATTTTATTTAGACGTCTTATCGAAATGAATATTTGTCATAATTTTAAGTTTATCGCATTATATCGACACGATAATACTTTATCGATTATATACAATTTGACATTTTTTTTGCACATACAATATGTAATATTAAAACTTTTTCGTGTATGGCGACTCTGTCAAATTCAGTCCACAAAGTATATTAACGAATTTCGTAGAATTTTTAGTTAATTGCTTTTTAAAACAGCTATTACTTTTTTAATGGTGTTTTCGAAGGCAAAAATGACGGGGGAAAAGAGAACAGAGGCACATACTTCGTTGGTAAAAATGATTTTAGTTTTCGGACTCGGGTAAAATAGAATAAAAATACAGTTAATTGAGGCATTCAGAATCAAAGGTATGTGAGTGACATTTTTCTGATATTAGGGAAATCGCGTTTGAAATTTAAACGTATTAAAAAACTTCTACGTAAAATCGATATGAAAGGAAAATTGTGTTTAATATTTCAAATATTGCGAGGATTATGTACGCAAATATTTGGCGTATTTTATTATTTATTTTGTCGTATTAAATGTACAAAATTGATAATACGTGATGCGTGATATTAAACATGTATACATAATTAAATATAAATGAATGTGTTGACAAATGTTTAGAGAAATTAGTCTAAGATAGTGCATTATATTTTGGTTTTAAGTTGCAAACCGATAGTGATCGATACGTTATTAATCGACTTTAATAAGTATCTACTAATAGGCTTTTGGTGGATAAGATGTTAGCATTACCTTGATGAAATGTAATCAGCTTCTGCTTTTAAGAACAGTGTAAATAGTTAATGATTGTTAGAGGGATATTAAAATGGTATTGCAAGTATAAAAATGGTGATTCTAGAAAACTAAAATTAAAAGTATCAAATAAGAGTTATTTATACAGAACTTTTTTTGTTTTACAAGTTGAATTTGAACAATGAGAAAAATCATGTCTTTTAACAGTATTATTTCGATGAATTTTAGAAAATAAAGTTAGACGTATTAAATAAAATTTGTTTATATAAATCTTTTTCTGAAAAATAGGTTTTGAACAGCAAAGAAAGATACTCGTTTTTTAACAGTATTATTTTGATGCATCATCAACATCAAATTTTTTTTACAGTTGTTTAATGTAATTAGCAAAAATAATATTTACATACATTTAATTGCTCTGTACTCTTATTTCAATTCTGGTCAATCATCGAACAGGGTGTTGATATTTCTACAGAATCCATATTCATAAACTGCACGAACTTTCGATTGTTCCACAGTTCTACAAAAATAAATCAATCAATACAACTGATAAAAATACTGTAACAAACAAATATTGTAAATAAATGGTGAAGATTCATATTTCAAACTAACCTGACAGGTATTCAAACTTTAAAATCCATAGTTAACTGTCTAATGGTTTTAAAAACTATGTTTAGTGAAATAACAGTTATTTAGTCAAATAACACCTCATTGACTTTCTTAGGTACAAGTAACTCTATAAAATTTATTAGGTAACATAGAATATGTTATTATTAAGTAACATAGAATTTATTAGGTAAAATCAACCTCAAAAAATTGATTAAATGAAAGTAACCTTGCACAATCACACATGTATAGGGTACAAGTAATCTCACATTATTTAAATATAAATAATATTTATATTTACCGTATCTGTACATAAACCATATATATTTATCACAACCACATATAAAGTAATAGAAATGTGGATTAAAAATATGGAGATACGAAGTCAATTTGTGCAGGAATGATTAGACCCAGGTCACTTCTTCTCTATAAATAGTGCGAGTTTTCATTAAAATCTGTTTGCGAATTCCGCTATCGATGAAATTACGAATAAAATTAAATTTGCGTTAATCGATAGGTGATTAACAGCGATCCTATTTTTAGCGTTTAAAACGTGTGATGGTTGGGATGCGCATAAGAGAAATGGCGTACGAAGATGTAAGACCCGTTCAAAACCTAACTAGAACTAAATGCAGACTTGTTATTAAATCCACCATTCCGAATAACTTTTTACTTTTACTTCTTTGTTTCTTCTTTTGTTATTTTTTCGAGATACTCGCAAAAACATATTTGCTATTATGTTGATTGAATCCTAAGATATTCATAAACTTTTACCTCAAATTTTCAAATCAAGTTACATATACATGTTATGAACTGAAAGCATGAGCGTGCACTTGGAGCCCATAAGTCTACGGCCATTTAAAGTCGCGTTTGAATAAATTAGAATAAAACTAGAGATGGAATAGAATTTATGGGGTGAAGATGTAGGAAGAGGTGGATTCCACATTTTTACATTCTTATGATTGTTGAAGTCAATGTTCAAAATTTTTGTATAACTACTTTTATACAATAATGCAAAGTATTTAAAATCTACTTTAAATGTTTAAGAAACTACATTAATTTGTTGTAATACAATATCACAGACTGCTCCGAATAATGGAGTCACGTATTAAAAAAAAAAATATTAAGTTTCATTTACAAAATTAGACATCACTTCCTTTTCCTAAAATGTTAAATGTTAAACGTTTCCTACTGCAAATATTAAAAATTTCCATATTCAATAATCTTGTAAAAGATAGCGAAACGTTTTTCTCTTTTATTCTTGTTAAATGTTCATCTTTTGTAAAAAAGACGCCAGACAGGAATGATACTCATACTCTGTATATTGCTACTTTTTACCTCGTTTTATTGATTACACGATACATCGTATAATCAAATTATGACAGAAAATATGAGGTTGTTTCTCTTTTCCTGCTCCAATGGGACACATTCATGTTACACAAAACACACAGAAACTTTTACAAGAAAGAAATCTGACAAGTAATTCGCGCAAGCGGATTTGTAGGGAATAAAAACATCTGCAAAGATCTTATGGTTCTCTTTAGATCTCGAAAACATTGGAACATTCTTATATTCGCATTTGTAACTCCTTATTTATTTTTTATTTGCGTACACTTTGCAACGAGGACACAAATATAATTTTCAAATTTAGAAATTACATATGACAAGAAAATAGTTTTGTTTATTATCTTTCTGTTATGCTTTTTAAATTAAAATTGATGTTTTAATAGAAGGAAGTGATTGTACATGAAACCAGGCTTTTATGTGCTAATTTGTTTTCAGTTTGAAAAATAGATTTATAGACTGACATAACTTGCAAAATTTCAAATTTCAAGCCTCAAATATGAAGATGAGAGTAAAGTTATAATGATAGAGAATAGAAAATTTGATCATAACAGAAAATCTTCAGAGTGCATGTTAAGAACAAGAACACTTAATCTTTTAGTCTATTAATATATAATATTGTCACTATACTAAGAGTTCTTAAAAATTATTTTTGCTTCCTTCGTCCGTAAATAATTAATTTGAGTTTGCACAACCAGTCACACATGACCGAGATATTACACAAATTTTACAGAACTCTGATGTTACAGAGATATTTATTAACTGACCCACTTATTTATTTCGCACGCTTAAACATCGACGATCTACTGATTACTAATGAGCATCTACAGATGCCTTCCATCTTAAGCAAGTTTTTTTTTTCGAAGAAAAACTCTATGCACTGTAGGAGTTCATAAATACATTATTTTGTTATAAAAGTTAAATAAGTAAAAGTTAAATTAACTCTAAATCCACCATGTTTCCGTTGGATTTAACTTGAAATCACACTTTGGGGTTGAAGTTGCTTCTCCTTCACAAAGTGTAAATAACATGAAGCAAGTTTTAGAACTTCAGAAAAATTTCGACACAAACTGTATACGATTTCATATATCCTTACTCTCTGTAACTGTATATTTTTAACTGGAGACGTTATTGTTCAATTATTATTGTTAAATTGTTTAATTATTGTTAATTACTTTATATAACTGTAATTATTATTCTTTAAAAAAGAAGAATGAAATAAATGGTAAAGGAAGAAGTAATTACTAGAATAGTAACGACTATTCTATATTCAGTTTAATTATCTCTATTCTTCATTTTACATTAACAATTAATTCAATACTTGACATTCTAATGTATAATGATGATACCTCAAAAGCTACACGCTATAAATGAATAACATTCCCGTGATAGTAGCTTTGTTAACAAAGAATGCGAAGCTCGGTGTACAAATAACGCGTATCAATTTTCGACCGCATACATTTCAATCTAAATACCGCGAATTTCAGTTTGCGTTGTGTGTTAGCTACAAGGCACGCATTAGATTGATCCAAATCTCACCCTTACATCTCTGAATAATTCCCACAAATTATGTAACGATTGTTTAAACTTTGTTCTTACAAACGATTTAGAAATTCTTTGAACTCGGTCACGTTACAAGATTTATGATAACACGTTTACACTAAACGAACAAACGCTCGTTCTCCGAGGTCGAAGAAATTCGAGTGTAACCGAAAAGGAAAGAATATTGAATTTTGCTGAAGTGGAAGAGAACTGAGCATTTGTTCATTTAGCGTAAACGCGCCATAAGTAGCCGGCCAGTCGAGCGTTCGACTGCATGATCTCGTGAAACCGAAGAGTAGGGCATACTTTTCGCGTCGGTGCTCGCCCTTGAGCTCATTCTCGAACTACGGAGCACCTGAGAGCACTTCAGTGTGAATTACTACTTGCTGCCCATGCCTGACTACGGCCTCGTCGCCGGCAATATAACGAGAATCTACTGTACCTCGTTGTAGACCAGCTGTTGTGGAATGCACTCCTTTCGTGCAGTATATTTACTGATCATATGATACTTCTTTATAGATTCGGATTGTAATCTATTGTTGAGTACAAGTGCACATGTCAATTCACAAGTTCGCTCGAGTCAATATATTGCCGAACATACGCGTGAGGCGTCCATTTTTGTATTTTGATTAATTAGAGTTGTAGTTCTAAACGTTAGCCTTTTCACGTGCCAAATTGCATATTTCCCAAATATCCAAACGCTCAAATTCTCTATTTCCCAATTTCCCTAGTTCCAAAATTCTCTAGTTCCCAAATTTCCTAAGTCCTCAATTTCCTAGTTCCCAAATTCCCTAGTTCCCAAATTCCTTAGTTCCAAAATCTCCTAGTTCCCAAATCTCTTAGTTCCCAAATCTTCTAGTTCCAAAATTCCCTAAGCCTCCAATTCCCTAGTTCCCAAATTCTCTAGTTCCCAAATTCCCTAGTTCCCAAATTCCTTAGTTCCCAAATCTCCTAGTTCCCAAATCTCCTAGTTTCCAAATCTCCCAGTTCCCAAATTCCCTAAGCCCCCAATTCCCTAGTTCCCAAATTCCCTAGCTCCCAAATTTCCTATTCCCCACATTCCCTAGTTATCACATTCCCTATTTCCCACATTCTCTATTTCCCAAACTCCCCTTTTCCCAAAATTCCCAAATCTCAATCTTATCAGATTCCTAGATTTTCAAATCTCCACATGTGTACCTTTCACCAAGTGAAAGAAGCTCTATCGCCACAAACACTTTCAACGTTACATTTCGGTAAATAATAATAATGACAAAACTGCTGAACGCGATTCGCACTATTTCACTCACTCGAGAGACGTTTAACTGTCATTGTTTTTGGACTAATTGGTGAGCGACCGCTCGAGCTAATAGTACCGCCGAAAATACGCGATAGTGGTGATAGGCGTCCATTTTTATATTCTGACCAATTGGTGCCGCAGCTCTTTTGAACGCCTGGGTTAGCCTCTTCACGCGCTAACTCGTGGGTTGACATCTGACACTGCGTTATAATTGATTCTTTTGATACGATCCACCCCGTTGATTGCGAAAACCTTTTCATTGATTTCAACAAGATATTTTTTAAATGCTTTGTTTCTGGGTATGGAGTTCATTCACTGTTTTGATAATTACCTGCGAGTTGTGGATTTTTAGTGCGCTTTTATATCATTTTTGTATTCACTAATGGGACATTATGTGTTTCGTCAGTGATGTTCGTATTCAATCCTAACGAAGTTTCAGCAATTAAACTTCATATATGCATATGTTATATGTATATTTAAACTTGCATATAATACTTCAATATGAGTACTATGTGATTGGGCGGCTAGAAACTGATTTTGCTTCCAAATATGAGATATTGAAATTTTTACAGTAATATAGTAGAAAAGTTTTTACTCGAGATTTTGTAAGATAATCGGCTTTAAAGATCTGCTTGGTACAGTGAAGAACAAACTTGCCTTTTGTGAGAAATGTAGTAACTAAGAGAGGAAAGATGCATCAATTGTTCAGTTTTACGGATTTTTGCAGATTTGGTTATTTGGAATTAGTATTTTCAGAATGATCAAGAATTTGGGATTCTTAAAATTTGGTATCTTTACAATGTGGTGATTTACGAATTTACTGTTTAATAATTTAAAAAAATTCTAAATTGTCTACTCATAGTTTCTTGACATTAATTTACATAGGTCATCGTTTAATCGATTTGAAAGTTACAGTGCATCTTCGAAAATTGTGGTTTCCGTACCCGTCAGTAAGTCAAGAGACTGTTCTAACTCGACCTCGTCTCTCGCTTTTGTTTGCTTCGTGGGTCCTTTTTCCTCTTTTGTTTCACTCTCGCTTTGCAGCAACTTTGCATAACCAGTGAACTTTTTATTGTGATGTTTGCTGTTTTAGACGTTAACACGTTGACTGCCACAGTGGAAACCAGCGTTTGTGGTCAGACGCGCTATAATACAGATTATTAAGAACAAGGGTACTTAATCTTTCAATTTCATCTATTACTCTGTTGGTTTACATTGTTGTCCCAACGTTAACACTAAACTTAAGATGTTAAAATGTATATTAATCTTAATTGAGATAAAGAATCATTGTATGATCATGTATTATTCATTATTTATTTCTTTTTATAAATTAGTTTCAATTTAAAGATAAGTAGTTATTATATGTCCATAAAAGGGTTAAGAAAGGGTTATTGATGTAAATCAATAGATTTGTTTTGTAATTATTTTAAGTGAGCCAAGAGACTGTAATTTTCTTGTCAAATATCTTGATTGATTTAAAAATAATTGAGCTATGTGTAGAGTTATTAAATAAATAAACAATTTCTCTTAGTTTACATCATAACCTATATCTTTTGATACTCGGATTATCAAAGAACCGTTATGACATTATATTTCTGATATGTTTTACCACACGTAATCGCAGAGTTTAAAAGATTGAATCAGGTAATTAAACCCGAAAATTGGGCAGAAAAAAATTATATCACAAAGATCAAAGTCCTCTTCACCGTTTATCGAATTTCCAAAAAAATGGAATTTTTGCTGGAATTCTGTCATCATCAAAGGGCAGATTTAGAGTAAAATCCTATTTAAACAGGAAAATTCGTGATTCGAGGAACATGAGCTTTAGACCGATCCGAATTTAATTTGATCGATTAAACACCGGATTAAAATATTCGGTAAAAAATAGAGCATTAATAGACATTTTTTCATATTTTTAAAAATTGATTGCAAAATAGGCTAAATATCAAAAATATTAGTTTTGTTCCCTCGTTGCTACTGTAACCATCAACTCAAAACAACGCACAAATCGTACATACATACGATTTCATTTATTCCTCATTGACACTTTGTACAATTTACTTTCCTGCGAACAACATAGATAGAGTTGAGTGATATGTAACTCGTGCATACAATGCATGGTTCCTTTGTACCTGACCGAAGGAAATGCTAGTTGATTTACAGCCAGCGTTTATCTTAAGAGCGTTCTTTTCTTACTGAAGATAAATCGATATGGTTTGTAACGTACAGGTTGTCCCATAGCAGGTGTTAAAGGGCAGAAAACTGGAACTCTATGTGTTAGAGCGATTTCTAAGAAAAGAATATTAATATCAAATTTTTGTTTTACACACTACTGTATCAAAGTCCTTTTATTTTTAAATTTCAAACAAATTGGAGAAGGCTTTATTATTTTATTTATTGTTAATGAATTCATTTATCATTAATACACTGTACAAGAAGAATTTTGTTACAAGTCAAATATTTTGTAAAGTGCAATGTAAAAATTGTTAATTGTACAATACCTGTATAGTTCATAAATATATACCTGACAGTGAGTATGTACTATACAGTTACCTATACAAGTAAACATTTTAAAATAAGTCATAAGAAATGAATAAAAAGTTTCAAATAATTATCATTGGTTTCATTACATCAGCAATTTCAAATAATTCACACAGCAGAATTTTCTAAATGAGGTATACTCCTTATTTGAAAAGAACATCATCAGAGAAAAAATGAATTGTCTGCTAACCAAGTTCTGATTCTGATTCTGATTAATTAACTGCCCAGTGATGGATGGTTCGACCATTATGCGCATAACGGACCTGGATTCATTTTAACCTCCCCAAAGAGAGAACTGAGATGATATTTACACTAACGTTACGCACAATTTTTCAGCCCTTTGTGATATAATAAAAGAAACTCATTAACGAAATTTATCTGTTTCGAGTAGACAACATGTAAAATTAATGAACATTTCAGAATTGTCCTTTCTTAATGAACGCAAGATCTTTCAGTTCTTTAAGTGAAATATGATTGTTTATGTTTGTTGAGCTGAATTTAATTATAATATAGCACAACATAGAAAATTTGTAAACTATATAAATTTAATCGTGACATGAGCGCATGTTCTTAAAAACGATTATAGTTTTAAAACTCTTTAACCTAATAAAAGCTTTAAACACTTTGATAAGCTACACTTCATTTTAATATATTCTTAATTTACTTTCCATCTTCTTCTATATATAAAACACCTTGTTGTTATACAGAAACTTGAATCTGCTACTTTAAACTTGCTAAACTTGGAATACTACATAGAATATTAAGAAATTACTTGAAAATTTATAGTCAACGAAAGTTGAAGCGTTATGAGAGGACAATCCAAGAATGTTCCGTGTTTATGGTCCCCTTTTTGTGACTAAGCCGAAAAGGTAGGAATTAGGGTAAGTGTATGCACTATGTAAAAACACGTAATCTGGAGTCCTGCTAGATCTCGATGTATAAATAAACGGACTTTATCAACAACTATACAAATTATATCTTTTGTTCACATCTCCTGTGGACAAGCTACGATGACTTTTGAGGTTAAGTCAAATATTTATCGCAGGGAGACTAATATTATTGACTTTGAAGAATAGAGAATTTGTTGACTGACAAATAAAAAATATCAATGACTTTTTAAAAAATGTATATACGTATGTAAGTTATATTGTATATACATGTACACCTATATATATATAAAATATTTTCTAACAGTCAGTTAATGGTTGTACATGGTTTATTATTACGCATATTTATTGTTGACTGTTCCAAAGCAATTTACTTTTTCAGAATTCTTCTTAGTATATTATATTATCTTTTTATCGAAACATATGGGCACGTAACATAAAACAGGTCAAACGATATGGAACATGTTTTATGTTCGGAAGCTTTTTTATCGCTTATATGATGCGTTAAAATAACAACGGAATTACTCGGTAGTCACATAAATTATTGATGTTCGATGCGATGCAAGTGATATTTTCAAAATACATTATTTGCCGAAAAAGGGGGTGGACGAAAAAATATACTGCTTAACAAAATTATAGTATCACATTAAAATTATTTCGTGTAAAATATACTGGTTAACAAAGTTATAGTATAAATGATTTCACGTTGAAATTTTATGTAACTTTAAGTAATCGCAGCTCTGTTCAACATTAACAATTTTGTCTTTGAATAAAATTTATAAATAGTGTACGAAATAAAAATATATTAATATAAGCAGTTCTTGTAAATTTTGAAGTGCAAAATACTGTAACTTTTAATAATTAATTTCGCTTCTGTGAATTGCTGAAGCAAGTGTTCCGATGTTCGAAGAATCGAAGTAGGACAGAAGTTCTCGTTCGAGATCAGTAGTGCTTGTTCGACAGGAGAAGTAATATAGGGCTACGTGTTATCATGTAATAAAATGCCTTTATATCGTTTTGCTGTGTAAGTTGGAAATTTCTCTGCAGGTGTCTTGTTCTTGTAATTCAATCGCTTTTCGTAGCGTTTCACTGGGATCGTCTGATCCAGTATCAGGAGCTCATAACAGAGTACCATCTTTTCATCTCACCATATGTAGAAGAGCAAGTTACGGATATTGCACTTTTGGGGTTAATATGGACGATTATTTGGAAGTACTTAAGCGCTAGAATTATCATAATATTTACATTTTGTTTCGATTTGATATAGGAAATTATTTAACATGCATCAGCGTGTAATTTGAAATTAAATATAAAATATAAAATAAACAAATGTTTCAATATAATAAACAAATGTTTAAATATAATAAATAAATGATTAAATATAAAATGGAATATACACTAATTCCTGAATATACATCGAATATATTAATTCTTTATTTGAATGAAAAACAATACAGATTTCAAAAAAAGGATATTAATAAATTTCTCAATTCAAACTAAGAAACCTGAGAACAGATCAAATGTCCAATTTGGTGGTTTTAACTTTTAACAATGCAATGGTTCACGTGTTGTTCACCATAATCCTCGGTCTGCATTTTCCCTCCAGTATCTTTTTTATCTTATTTAACTGATTGGAAACGGTGGTCTGTGTAATTTCAAGTTGCATTGCAAGCTGTTATTGCGTTTGTACCGGATTTTCATTCAGAAATACACCTTTGTTAACATGACCTACATGTAATCGCTGAAACTCATTTGTACACATAATATTGTATTTTATTATGAAAGCTACAAATGCAATAATAAAGGGAATACAATAAGAGCACAACCAGTTAAAATGAAATATTACCAGAACGAGAAATGTTCAGTTGTTTGTCTTTTCATTTACGTAAATATTGGTAGTAATTAAAATTATTTAAGATAGTTTTTTTCGGTATCGTGAACTAGGTACCACTATTTCATATTTTATATTTATTTGTTTTATAAATATATCAAATTGACACGTGTTCGTAGAGATAGGTATATAAAAAATGTTCATAAATCAAATGTTAAGTGCTTAACGAATATGTAAAGTATTTAAAGTGTGTTTTGTAGTACACTAAACCTTATTAACATCAAAATTAAGAAATCAAAAGTTTTTATATTTCTTGACACATATGTCCTCAGAATCTCTCAAATATCAATAATTTTCAAACGTTTCGAAGATTACTACATTGGATGAATCGCAGATTATAAAAGAAAATCAAGCTCAGCAATGTGTACTCTATACGGTGCGTTCCACTGTACAATATTTTATAATGACTATAAGCTGCACGATATAGCACGAAACGGATGACAACAATTATTTGGCCGGTGGTTATTCATCGCATGGTACAAACCCATTTGTGGTGAAACGATGCACGCTATGTATGTATAGTTGAAATCTGTATACAACACGACAGTCAGCATGATTCAACTATCGGCTATTTCATAAACTCAAATGGTTATATTATCAATCGGAATCTTCTATGAATAAATTTGTGTGCCTATCACGATCATCGAATTTTCGTGAAATTCGTAATTCATTTAAATGTCAATCTTTCATTGAAAGATTCAGAATTAAATACGAGTTTTCAATGTACAGAATATTTTCAATCTGGCGGTGCAACCGAAAAGAGGGTGAATTTATTACATATTAATATTATATATTCTTAAAGAAAAAATATGTAATATGTACATTTAAGGAAAGAAAATAAAATTTGTTCATATGTAATTTCATTTCTGAAAATATTGAATTTGAATATTATCGAAGAGATATTTGAAATGTGGGAATAAAATAATTCTGCACAATGCGATTGTTCACTTTCGCCGTCAATGAACTTGTCAAGATATGTTAGTAAAATTATTAACAAATTTTTGTCAATATATAACGAACTTGTTCACGTGGAATTGCACCAAATTCGAGTTTGCAGCTATGTACACACTTCTAGAAAGATCCAAAAGCAATTGCAGGGTTTCGATTAGCAGCATGCAGAAAGTTAATTTTGGCAAACGTCGGAATGTTAGTCAAAGCTGCAATTGAAACATTTTCATGATAATCCTCTTAGTCAGGTCTAGATTAAGCTCGTGCACACCTCACAGCGGTGCTTCAGCCTGCTGTCAAATGCAAATACCACGTGTTCCCTCGCGCTAACGTGGAATTGCTATGTAGCTAGACAGGAATACAATTGCACTTGTCATATAGTAGTCTTTCGATCAAAATCTTTCATGTCATCATTCTCTCTGTCAAAAGGAAGCATGAAGATCTATCCCGAACATCTATCTTCGTGAACGTTTAATTCCTTTCCTTCAATTTTTGTCGATTGTACTAACAAACTTTTATTGAATAATTTTGTCATTTAACGTGTGTGTGTGATATATAATATTGTGATGTTTGAATACAGTATATAGTGCTACATATTGAATACAATATGTAGCCATACATGTGTACAGTATGTGGTGCTGTAGTACATGCATGCAACATGTTGTGTAGTCATGCATGTATACCATGTGTAACGTAACACATGTGTACATTATGTGCAGTTAGAACGTTGTGTACATATTTCATTGTGATAGTACATATTTCAATGGTAGCTTATGGGATTATAACACGTCGTGTTAGAGGTGTGAGTAACCAAATTTTCTAGCTTCCAAATTTTCAAATTTTGAAATTCGTAATTTATCAAACTTTTTACATTTCTAAGTTTTACATTTCTAAGTTTTACTTTTTACATTTCTAAATTTGGAAAATTCCTTCATCTCTGGATTTCTAAATATTCCAATTCCCAAATTTGTATATTTCGATATTTTCAGTTTATCAAATTTTCAGGACTTCTAAAATTTTAATGAATCGAACAAAAAATGTTTATATTCGACTGTAAAACCGTTAATCCGATTGACTCCTACAGTTCACTTAGCAACAAAATTATTTAGATATACATTTTATGATCATAAAAGGAATTTTAGATTTTTCAAGTACTGCTAGTTGAGTTTATTGAATTCACTTTGACCAGATAAAGATTCATAATAAATGATTTTATACTTTTGATACGAAGCTAAAAGGTACTGTGTGTCATGGTTTCAAGATTTGAACGTATCAATTTGTTATGTAGTAATATATATTTAAATCTTGTTAAAACGAAATAAATTTTGAACGTCTTAAAAGAATCTTCATTTTCCTCGTTACGGATATTCCACGAATGAAATTCGACATTTTTCATTTTTAACTTCGTCACTAACCTTTTTCTCCTGCTCTTTTTACCAAAGTGACAAAAATTTTCGGGTGCGTGGTACACGATTTGCCGCTGTTGCGTTGATAAAGTCCCTCCGGTAAAATTGCGCATGTGGACCGAGCGGAAAAGACTTGAAAAACGGTTGCGAGGTAAAAAACAGAAGTGACACGGAGCGTGCTTAATAACTTTGATTGCGGCTCTCTTTTTCGTTAGCCACCATTAAGTTTTATAATTTATATTCAATTTTCTGTGCTGCAGTTATCTGTTTTCTATATGCTATATTTTTTTGTCACAGTGAACACGCTTCTGTTGTACAATTTGATAGGGAGTTTTTAAAGTTCTTAATTAAAGTCTTTTGACATTCTCATATTTAAGTTTATTATGCTCTGAACGAAGAACATTGAACTTCTGAATTATGTAGAAAGAATATTTGTACAGTTCAGCTTAAAAATTTGTATTTCTATAAAATAATCAACATATTAACACCGAACATGATAAATAATAAATTATAATAAACACTTATATTGTAAAAATAATAAATAATAATAGGAAAGGTGATTTCAATTGAGTTTAAAAATTTCCCATGAAAGTGAAAGGACCGATACTTGAATACAGAATGAGATCAATATTTAATTATAATAACATAGACAAAAGTACGACGTTATGCACAGAAATATCTTGAATACATTCCTCGAAAAAAATCGTCCCATGTTAAAATTATTTTTTGAACATCTATGTTCTACATTCTACACACCATGAAATTGAATAATTACAGAATAAACGTCGCGTCGATGTTTCTGTTACGAAAGTTTTCCGGATGTCGGCCTCCTGTTTGTTATAACGATAAACCACGAGTCTCGGGAACGTCAATTAGAAATTAATTCCAAAACATCCATTAAATGAGCCTGTTGGAGTAAAGCAACGCACGTTCCATACGTTGCATACGTTCCGTATCGGTTACAAACTTTGCAACAGGTATAACGAGACGTGATCAATGTATCCAGGGTGTGTGACAGGTCAGCTTTACTTCGGTCTAGTGGAATTGTGAACTCCGTCACCACGCCGAGTATGCCGTGCAATTCATTAGTAATGAAGCCTGTCCGATAAAAGCGACTTAATTAATAGCTTGCTGCGAAATCAATGCAAGTTTGCGGAATGATATGTCCAACTTAACAAATGAATGATTGGCAAATATCATAAAGTAAAACATTGTCAAGTTTTTTCATTTTCATAATTTTTGTCAAATACATAAGCAGGGTGTTGTCTATAACGCGATGCACGATCACCTTGCAGCTATTTGACAAAAAAGTTTACAAGAATTTTATAAGGAAAGTTAGCAAGAATTTTAGGGTTTGGAGTGTGCGATAGTCAGGAGAAAAAGAAATTTAAAAAATTGTTTTGTTGCAGAAATCAGCTACAAATAGGAACACATTTTTTGCAATATGCATGAAATTATTGAAATTAATTATACATGATGTTTTTATTAATGCATCGCTCGATTTACAACAACAGTTATTTAGATTTACTATACGTGGAATATTTAACTAAAAATAAATTATAGTGAATTTCTTGAATTAGGCTGATTTTTTATAAATGCACATATGAAACCGCATTTCAGGTTTACAGTTAATAATTCACAAGTAGAAATGTTGATTAAGTTTCGTTTATCGTGGTTTTTGTTTATTGTAAATTTACGAAACTGCATTTCATTTTTGGAGTTAAAAATCCACTGAACAATAAAAAGGTTTATTGTAACTTAATACTTTGCAATAAACGAACCTGTCCCGATGAAATCACGGTTCCATTTGCAAAAATTGTTCGATATATTGGTTGATTATTTTTGTTACAACAAAATTGTTTCATATATCTCCAGTAGACGGTCCGATTGCAATCATAGCTTTTATATTTTGCGGAGGATATTTCCCTGGTGGTCGCATTTGTAACAGTTAGATTTGTTACTAACTGCTGTTATTCCAACGAACTTATTGCTTTGTTCAGTTACTTTGCATTGAATCAAATGTTTCCCAATTTTGATATTCTAATGATGGTGTTTACAACCTTACCTTATGCGTTTATACTCTTTATGTGCCTTATTACACTCCATCGTCAAACTATATTAGCACTGAAGCAATCAGTATTCCTAATTTCAGAATGTGTTACTGTCTAACTAATCTTACGTACCTAACTTGTTAGATAGTTATGTATCCAACTTGTTAGATAGTTACGTGTCTAACTAATGAAAACTTTCCTACGTTATCATGCTAATATTGCACGTTCAAGAAACAAATCCTCAGACAAAAATTTATTTACTTGAATGTCCACTCTGTACTGTATAATTATAAATATAGCATACAATTTTTGATCAATTGAGTTACTTATGTAACTGATCAATTTTTACTTACATTTGACAAATTTTGACTACTTCAATTTTTTCAGAGAAACGCATAACTAATATCAATTTCAGTATACATGAAAAATGCATGAAATGTTACTTGAGAAGTTGTTTAATTGTTTTTAAAGAATATATGAGATTTGAACAATATTCTTGGACAAATTGATAATATTTATATATTTAATTATTTTTTCACATTGACTTAAATGACAGAAGTTTGAAAATGCTGAAAAATGAAAATCATATCTGAACAGATACAATAAAATTTTTGAAATTCACATTCACTAAGATGTTACAAATACTAACTTTTATTAAGTACATCTGATATTATAATTTGAATTAACATTTACAAGGTTTTCTCAGAGGTTGACAAAATTATGCAGATGAAGGTAATATGCATAAATTTCCGGTATATTTTCTAACATTTTTAATTAGCACTCATAATTTTAATCGGGGTGCTCGCGAATTGTGGCCACAATCTATCACGAAAGTTGTGGATTACTTTGGGTAGGGAAAAATTTAATTTAAACGACATAGAAAAAAAGGGAGAAAACGGCACGGATCTTGAATCTGGCTCCAGAAAAAGAATTTCCTTTAGAAAGCTGAACTGTTAGCTGGTGGCTGCATGTGAACTTAAAGTTTTTTTTAGACAGAATTATGCGGTGTAAACGTTAGTAGAGGGTATTAAACCCAGGAAATTTCATTTCTTGCCTAATAAACTTCACGGGCATTCATTTCTCTTTTTTAATTTAGTTGACCCTTTTCTCCGTCTCAAAACATACAAGGCACAACGAAGGATATAATTATATTTACATTTTTCAAGAATAATTCGGAATACCTAATATTATACGCGAAACGGGAAAATTATGGCACTTCAGGAAAAGAAAATTTGTTCATTTACATACTGTAATAAGTAGCTCATTTTTTAAACACTAGCTTTCGGAATCATTAAACAGAACGTGTTTTCAGATTAATTTCAAATCCAATTTTAAATTTAAATTAAACTCTGTTTTAAATTTAAATTAAATTCAACTTCAAATGAAATTAAACGTGATAACTTTAATGGTACAAATAATGTGAAGTAAAACGTCAAATATTTGAACGTGGTTTAACAGAATTGTCGACTGATTGAATATCAATTACCAGAAAGATTATCGACACTCAGAATTAAGTAACTGTTCAATGCTTCCATTCTGATCGAGTTCAATGTATGCTCTAAGACCATGCACTTCGCAGATTTAAATTTAAAAAATTTTTTTTCTAGTTAACCTAACCAAAAATAAATGATAATTCATCACAAACTTTATTAATAATTTTTTCATAAAAATATTACACATTACTTG
The DNA here is from genome assembly GCF_050947335.1 of Megachile rotundata. Taxonomy (NCBI): domain Eukaryota; kingdom Metazoa; phylum Arthropoda; class Insecta; order Hymenoptera; family Megachilidae; genus Megachile; species Megachile rotundata. Next base: position 12,592,821 of record NC_134983.1, read on the forward strand.
GAAACTTACAACAACCAACATTGAATAATATTGGAAATGTTAGATAACAGAAATATTAGAAATAATATTGGGAATCTTAGAAAACATTTACATATCCGATAAATGTAAAGCAGCGTTACTTTTGGGGCAAACAAGTTATAATACTTCATTAAAACATTGATGACGAGTTTCAAGTACAGAAATTACAAGTGTAGGGTAACAATAGAATCTCAATCGATTTGTTAATAATAATCACATACGTAATTTGGACCCGCAGTCATACCGGTCCCATAGTTGGCACAGTAAGCGTTGGATCAATAGTTCACCTTAAAAGTCTTCCAAAAATTTCAGGTCACAAAATATGCACACTATATCTCGTTATTCCAGTCGATGTCATATTTCCCTTGGAATAATTCATTCCCAACGAATTGTCTCATATTGCCACCAATTTCAGCGGACATCATAATCAAAAAACGCGATGCACCTTCGTTTTTATTGAACAAGCCGTTTATTTCGAAAGTGGGGCAAATTTATCTTTGAAAAAGATAAATAGGAAAAACTTAATATTGATCAATCTAGACTTAGAATAATAAAAATTCTATAATATTTGGACAATGGAAGATTAATGGTATTGTACAATATTTATTTTGAAGTGGTGCAAGTCCACCTTAGTTTGAACTTTGGTTGTTTTATAGGTTATGTGTGTAGAGTTCGCGCGTGAAGTTGTCCCAAAGTAAAAGTTGATGTCGGTTCAAATCAACACTTCTAACTACTTTCTGGCTATTTTTCTTATATCATAAAGTGCTTTATATCGAAACGGATGCATAAGTTACAGTTCTATAAAGATATTATCAGCGATGTAAGTAGCTTAAAATTAAATAATCTAATCTGTTTGAAAAGAGCTTAAATTATTTACACCGCGTCGTTACAGTTTGAATTCGCTCGAATACATCAAAACGAATAGTTTTAGTGTCGTAAAGCGCAAAATTAGTTTCTAATTGGATTATCGCTTGACAAATTAATATTGAGCCGTAGTGATATTCCTCGCACTCGCCACCAGAGAGACATTCGCAACAACTTTCTCGCAAATTGCAGCTCAACCATCCATCTCTATATGTACCTGTACACTCTGAGAGAAACAATTACATTCACTGGTATTAAAAAAATTTCACGTGGAGTCTCTATGAAAATTAAGCTTCGTTTAACGTCTGACGTAGCAGGGAACATTGTACACATTCAGTGAATTCCGTCTTTTAATTAATTATTGAATATACGAAACATAATTGATACATTCTTATATTTGATAAATTTTAACTATTTTAATTTTTTCGATGAAACGGACATGTCTAATATTTAAGCTTAAATAAAAAATACAATAAAAATTATTCTTGTATTGTTTTTTTATTTAAAAAAATTTTTACTGTGTACATTTTGTAAAGTCATCACATACGAAAATACAGTAAGATTTCTGCATAATAGTATACTTGAATAAATAATAAGAGTTCTATAGTAATAACAGCTCTACAAGAAGAAATACGCAATCAAAGTAAATAAAATTTTATGGTTACGTTACAAAATGTACTGCTACAAGAGATTGTTCTGACAGCCAATAAAGCAGAAGCTACACGTGTCGAATTTTACTTCCGTTTTGTTCTCCTCGGATCAGTGACCACCATGTTCCCTACAGACCATACTCCATTATCACCGAACCCCTTTATGGCTTTAGAGTTTCACGGCAGAAACAAGGTTATTCCATAATTGAGAATAGTTAAAATGTTTCGTAAATTGTTACGGTTTATTTCGAAAGAACTGATTATTTCTGTCACATGAATTTCTCCAGAATTCTTCATCTTTCTAACGTAATTAAAAAATAGTGTAATTTTCAACTTTACGCGGTCGTATTATTAAGTTTTCCAGGAATAAATTGCGGTACTGTCATGTTTACAGTGTTTGTATACCATGCATTCTTAATTCATATTTATTGTGCCATATACCATTTTAGAGCGTAGATATCGCTGCCATTTACGAGATACGCTTTTGTTATCTGTGTGCATTTGTTCCGAATGCAACCTATAAACAAAACAATGGAAATAAAGCATTACGATATATTTATGGGAGTTTAAATTGGAACGTAAAGCAGTAGTAGCTGCAATATTAATCTTGTGCTTAAGTGACGGAAGTTAGGAACTGCGACATTCAAATCGTTTACAGGTGATGAAAACCTTTGAAGCTAATTGTGATTCACTACGATTCAGCTCCTTTTAATTTTCTTTCCATTCACAATTCGGGCTTTTGTACATTTTGTTTCTTAAATTCGATGCAATCTTATTTTAATTTTAAAATAAGATGCAATTTTTTTCTTTTGGCTACTATTTTCCTTACTAATAATTGCTGTTTTAACTTTCCATAAATTACAAGGTGCTTATCAAAACTGTTATTCCCTGCTTTTCGTTGCATGTTTTTCAGTTATTTACGTTTCGAAATACAAGGAAAATACTGAAGTAAAATTACATTCCTGTTTACAAAGCAAACCTATCCCTCAAGTGGTTTCTATTGCTAGCTTGGAGAAAGTGCCTGAATATTAATGTGTTAAAATACATTCTGTTAAAAATTTATTCAAAAAACGAAGCAAAAAGAAGTTTGCAATATTTCTGTGTAATAAGTAATATAAATTAACTCTTAAACAACAAACGTAGAATTGTTTCGTAAGATTAATGTCAGTCAGTGTAAATAGCGAGATCTTTCGGCAGAGAAATAACATCAGTTTCGCGTGAAAGATTAAGGTAACGCTCGAGTCGTTATCAGAATAGTAGAACAGCCAAGTGACAGAATACGACACCGGAAGTAAGAACGACGGTGAAACGTCGTAACGTTGCAAGTTACGGTATAGCAGAAAGAATCGAGATCGACACAGTGAAGAACTTTCGGCCAAGAAAACGTATAAAGAAGTTTTGGAAGAGGGAAACTCGAACGAATCGTATCGAGGGTTCATGGTACGTTTTAATAGAAGTAGGCGAAAACTCTCCGAAAAATCGAGTAAAAAGCAAGAGCGGCAGACAGTTACAGGAAAATAGTATGGCTAACCCGCTAGTGATGCCTCCGAAAATTTAAATTGATGCTATCGTCCAAATTATCGCTTGTTCATTCTGGACACTTTTACATTTTGCATTTATTCAAATAATATACATAATTATTACATAAATTCTAATTATTTAATACATAATCTTTTATACTACAATCTCATATGATTATTATATTCATTTATTTTATTTTCTAATCGCTTTGTAATTTTAGGACGTTTATATAAAACACAATGAAAATAAAAACTAAGTTATGAAGTTAAAATAAAAATTAGAGTTTCAGTGCATTAAAAGAGGTACAAAAAGTTAATACTTCAATTTGACAAGTTGAACGCGTTTGCAATGTTTCTAATAATTAGAACGCATACGTTTATGCGCTTATCGAGGTTTACAATATGTAAATAAATCATGCAATTTAGGAGATCCATGGATTAATTTGGATTTACTTTGCACACTTTGATGTATTATAAATACATAAACATCCGCAGTTTAGTCATAATTATTGACTGGCAGATTATAGCCCGTTGCGTGGGTTATTCATGTAAATAGGATTAAATAATAAAGATTATTATATTTTATCTGATAATAATTATTAAGTATTATGTTGCATATTAAAATAGCGGAATATATGAGAACTTTAAAATTGTTTAAATATGGAGATTTAACACTGAATTTACAGTATGCATAAAATGACATATTTCACATTATTATTATTTTAACCTCCAAAAACGAACAAAATGCTTTCGTCGAAATATATATTAACTTTCTTCAGAATAGAAAATGTTTCACTTCTTATTTATTATACATTGCATCTAAAAATAACTTAGTTCGTAAAACCAGTTAATAACGTTTGAGATAAAAAGAATTGCATACAAATGAATCTTTAAAAAGTACAGGTCGTGTGGGAAAATAAAAATTTAACGTAGCAATGAATAATGTTTTAGAATAGTTAAACACAGTATAACATAAAAATTATATAGAATATCGTGACATAGATTAACAGATTTATCTTAATTAAGATCTGTGAATACGCTTTAAATAAACTGCGTTTTTCTGAAAGTGAAATTATTGCTATCATAATAATAAATCTTTTCTGTTGCGCATTTTTATCATCGAAATAATTAACGGTTGTTACGAGAAAATATTATGTACTTAAATTGACACGAACCAGATTTATCTTAATACATTATAGACGATCTGCTATATAATAAAAAGCACAGTGAAATGTCTTTGTTTGAGATAGTACAGACTGACGTTAAATCGACAGATTCACTTTTTCTATTACGTTTTTCGATTACTTTAGCGTGGGGAACATGTCACACGGAATTTCTATTAGCACGCTTCATCGAGCTTAAATATGAAGGATTTTCTTCAGATGAACCATCCTGGAAAAGGAATAAAACGAACTATTGGCATTGGCACAGTTCTTTTATTGTATTTCTTCATGTGGAACACTGTCCAATGGCAGTTGAAAAACATCACTCCATTATTGATATAGATATCACAATCAAACTGCTAGAAACAATTATATGATAATAAAGAACTGCATTATTTCTTCAAATTTCAGTTTTACTATAGGTTTTATTTAAAATTTATAAAGAATTAGAAAGGGAAATTGAAAACATAAGTAATTAATAGAAAATTGAGTTATTAGTTTCTGGATATTTGAGTCCTTTAAGTTTTGAGTGCTCAAATTTTCAAATTTTCAGGTTGTAAAATTTTTAAGAATTAATGTTTTCAAGTTCTTAAATTTTTTAATTTTAAAATTTCTAAATTTCTAAATTTCCAAATTTTCAAATTCTCAAATTCTCAAATTTCTAAATTCCCAAATTTTCAAATGTCCAAATTCTCAAATTTCCAAATCCTTAAATTTCCAAATTCTCAAATCACCAACTTCTCAAATTTCCAAATTCTCCAACTTCCAAATTCTCCAACTTCCAAATTCTCCAACTTCCAAATTCTCCAACTTCCAAATTCTCCAACTTCTAAATTCTCAAATTTCCAAATTCTCAAATCACCAAATTCTCTAATTTCCAAATTCTCCAACTTCCAAATTCTTCAACTTCCAAATTCTCCAACTTCCAAATTCTCAAATGTCCAAATTCTCAAATTTCCAAATCCTCAAATTTCCAAATTCTCAAATGTCAAAATTCTCAAATCCCCAATCTCTGCATTTCCCAAATTCCCAAATTCCCAAATTCCCACATATCTGAGCGTCATATAAATTTTGAAGAATCTACCTTAAACGTATTCAACGAAAAATAATAGAAATACATACAGATAAGTGTTATTATATCTCAAAACATTTATTTAATATGTTTAACTAATATTAGTCTCAAGATCTACTGATCCTATTCCAACTACTTAACCACCTACTGGAATTATACATTTGTCTGAGCACACACGGGTCGTATGACAGTACTTTCATCATATAGGGCTTCACGTTCCTTCTACTTGTCTAACCACCTACGGTTCCGGCGCCTTAATATTACTTGTCTGGCTGCATGCGGTTTAAGCGACCCTATATTACTTGTGTGACTACCTACACTTCACACTATGATTATGTTTACACTATAGTTGCGTTAACTGATCACCGCCCGAGTCATGGTGCGATCAGTTACCGTGAACGTTGCTTAATTTCAAGAAGCAAACCGCGAATGAAAACTAGTAAGAATGCTTTCAAAAATAATACACCGTTGCGTTTAAAATATACAGTATATTTTATTATATTCAATGCATTATGAAGATGATTTGAATTTCTTATTGAAATTAAATTAGGGAGCTCTTTTGTAATACAATTATTCTTCAATCATGAGTAGTCATACAGTCTTCTTCTTTTAACAAAATATTAATTATTAGAGCCAATTATAGTTTGGATTCTCTCATGTTATAAATCTTTAGAAAAATAGTGGACCTTCAGATCGAATTTCCTTTACACAGCTTTTCACTCGGTGTACATTACATATTTTATTTTAAGGAAAGACTATGTCATTTGCATGTTAAAGAATGAAAAAAGCGTTCACGTGCTTGAAGAAAATTTGCCAAGTCACCAAACTGCTATGTGTTTATTTCTCACGTCTTCAGAATGGTCTTCTAAATGGTCAAAGGATCCATTAGCTCTATGGTGATCTAACTGTTCGTCCATTCAAGTACTTAAACAGTGATTCTCAATTAAATAATAACACAGAAAATATCATATACCAATTGTGACGTAACTGTACCTCAAGTTTTCATATCTTTGCCACTTTTTGTTATGCTACAAACATGTGAGATTCTGAGCTGTAGAACCATTAATTAGGTTCGTCACACGATGTTCCTTTGTTCTTGTACCTTGGAGTCAATTTCACATGTGGGGACAGCTCGCATTCGCTTACCGAGGGACTTTAACGACCAGCTAACGTGACTTCGTTGTATTTAAGTACTCAGTCTTTAGACTTTCTACCAATTGTTCAAGCATACATTGTTGGTATGCTTGTCTGACCACCTATTGATCCCTCTGTTCCTATCTGACTATACAGAACCCGACTGTACTTGTCTGATTACATACAGCTCATGTGGCATTGTGCATCTGGGCCTACATATGCACATACTAATTGCCCTTACAGTACTATTATGTAGAAAACGAGTAACATCTGTTTTTGTTTGATTTTTACGAAAATTTCTGAACATTCCACGCAGGTGAAAGCTAATATACATGTTTTGTGTCCGATCGAAAATATGAGACATGAAGTCGTATCTCAAATATAGTTCAAATTTTGCGTAATATTTTTACCATGGTATTTTGCGTATGTAACATTTTTAGTGCAACAGTTCAACGAACAATATATATTTACGTAATATTTCCTTCTCCCTTCTATTCATAAAACATACTTCTAATAAAGTTTCACTGGAAAAAACTGATACCGGATATATACGACATGTGCATGTAAACGTACAAAACTTTCGGACGTAAAATGAAAAATATAATAAATCCGCTGTTCCGAAATTTGGTCGTATTTTCTTATTTTATGGGAACGATATTTTTATATATGGAATGTAGTTTGAAAAGTAATCGATTGCACTCGTTCATTTCTTTTGCCTACCTTCTTAATTTACAAAATAGATCAAGTAAGAGGTTAGTATCAAAAACAGGACAAATTTCATTTATTATAAGTAGTAGTTCAACCAATTTATTTACTGGAATTATTTATAGTATTTAGTTAAATTTTAAAAGAGTCTAAACTTCCACATACACGTGAATATCCTAGACGAGGTTAAAAAATGATCAATTTCATTAAAATCGACATTTGGATAAGTTTCCACTGTAACTAATGTAGAAATTTTGCACCGAACATGTCATAAATCCAAAAAGTCGTATGCTCAGTAAATATAATTCGAGAAGAAAATTTTTGAAAAAGAAAATCAGATAAATCGCGTAGATATTGTACGCATATTTCAAATGTATTTATGCAGCTGCGGTTAGCTTGCACGAAAATGGAAATACAGTTGGAACGTGGATAATTATTATACCCAATGTTACGTTACACATAATTACTGTTTCCATATCTGCTATCACGTGCGAAGCCATTATTGTCATTGTTACTGCACGCGTTATAAAGGTCACTGTTAACGCTATTATATTAAGGTCTTGTAAACCTATTCACGGGCGGTATCGCATAGATTTATGTATACGTGTGTCCGTACGCTTTGCTAGCAATTCGTGCTTGAACATCTGTCTCTGCCATAGTGACCCATAAAATTTGTCTTACTAAAATACGATTATTCTAGGTATTAATGCATTCTTGAAAAAACGTGTTGGGCATTTTCGTTTTCCTTTATATTTCGCTATTGTCGCGACTGGTTACTCTTTTCTGTAATAGTGCTCATTTATCTTTCTACTCATAATTGCTAGTAATATTTTAATTGTTAATGATATGTAAGATTATAAAAATTTGTGTTTTCAGATTTTAATACTTATTAAAGTTTGTGCTAATAATACTGAAACTAAACTAATTAGTAATTTGCTTACTTATAGTGCGGTAATTTGCTAAAACAGTGCTAGCTGATACAATTAGTAAAATAACGAAAATTAGTGCTAATAAAACAGCGTAAGTTAAATGACTTCAGTTTTGAGACCTTTTATACAGCAAAAATCTTGAAGAATTAATCTGCTTTCTTAACTAGATCACTCGTGTAGTGACATTATGGTAAAAGTTAACTATAGATGGTTTGAGATTCTGAAAATGGATCAGGATCGAAATGAACCGACTTTGTCCAGGTAAAAGTTCGAGATAGATAAGTGAAGATCAGAGAAACGGATCGAGATAAAGGAAGAATACATATAGGGAGAAAAAGGGATCAGATCTCGAGCTCTACGCTTTTGGAGATCTCGCCGACGATAATCCGTTGGCTTTACGAGAAACTATGGCTGCATTCTTCTTAAGGTTTGCAAAATACGGAATACGTAAAAGCAAAGAAATCTGAATTATTAACAAATATAGTTAAAATTTTCTTAAATATCGCGTACAAATACTATTTGATAATTTTACTCCTACTCGAAGTTTAAAAATTTCTTAAATCACCGTCTGAATTTTAATTTAATTATTATTAGAATTAACAAAAAATTGTATATCTCAATTAATATCGTATTCTCGTGTAAGGACTTTTATTCATTAAATAAGATAAAATAGAGGTTAAGATTTCATAGAGCTTAGGATAAATTATTATTTGATCTAAGCTCTATAAAAGAATATCAATCATAACAATTCCCAATAATTTTGGACATTAAAATATGTTCCACAATTTCTCTCGCAAATTAAGATACTTCGAACATATATTTCCATACTCATTCATATTCCACGCTGTAAATATTTCGTAACACAATGTAAAATCTCGTAATTTTGCTTCGTACGATATTAATGTATTTCTGCTTTAATTGCCATGTTTCATGTAAGTTGTAAATATTTCGAATTACTGTTTACAAAGGGCTACCACTAATAATTATATATATCACCACAGAATGGTATAAATATGCAAAGGGGCGCAAATAAGCCGAAAGAAATTTATCGGATTTTATTTTGAATAATGAAGCCGTTTTTATTTCTTCCCGGTGTTATAATCCTGTTTAACAAGGAAGTGAAAAAGAACAGGTAGAATCGGAATGATATGCGTGTGGGATGAGAGGGTTGTGTAAATTCCACATTTGCTTTGAGCTGGTGCTGTTTGCCTCAGATGTGCCTTTGTATACATTTATGTACAAAATCTGTTATCATGTAACATAATTAAAAGGATACTAACAGAGTGCATAATTGCGGCAAAGGGATATAATCTTCCATATAATTAATTGTACTTATAACCTGTTAATAACGCATTTATAAACGTTTCTTTTATATAATATTTTATTTCTTTATCTATGAAAAAATATGGTATTGTATTCAATTGAAAATTGAACATTTTTCTATTACAAAAAAAATTGTACGTGATACGTGAGAACGAGATTTTGATCATGTTTCAATAAACGTACAAAAACAGTTACACATACATTCGGTTAAAAATTGATTAAATAGAAAACAGAAATTAATCTGGCTCACAAGTACATGATATATGATCCAGTCACGACTGACTACACGAGACATGTACATATATTTGCGTGTTATTTTTTTATAATAAATTTCTCTAATAAAACGACTCTAGCGACATCTGCTCGTGACGTGTATATATGTACCTGTACATTGGCGCGTTATTTGTTCTAAAATAAATCCTTCAAAATCCTATCAAAATGGTTCTAGTGACATCTAGCTATACAGTCGAGAAAGAAATACAAATAATCCCGAAATAGTATAGAATGAATTTTTTCGAAGCTGGAACCTAACTGGATCGTTTTGTTGTTTTCGAACATTTAGTTGTTGCATCTAAATCGTTAAACGGATTTTCAAGATAGAAATCGTTAAACGGATTTTCAAGATAAAAATCGTTAAATCAATTTTAAGACGATTTGCAAGATAAAAGATGTATAAATATACAATTGATTATTGATAGTATTCTTTTAAAAATTTTGTAGTATAATTTCTAAAATTTTGTAGTATAATATGTAAAGCATGTTTTCTTCGTGGTTAATATTGCAATATTTTTCGAATACCACGAATAAAAACGAATAAAAATCTAATATATGTCATTGGCAACAAATTAAATCTGTTTAAGCGGATAGTATAAAGATTTTTCTCTATTTTTTTTTAGCGAATTATACTCCGTTACTTTGTGCGTAATGTTTAAATAATCTTATTAGAACTGTTTGAAAGAATTAATACCGCAAAGTATAACTTGCGGAGGCACGATTAAAAAGCTACTGTGTGAGTTAGTTCAAAGAGACAGCAGAAAAAGAATTCAGGTGCAGCAAGCTTGACTGCTCGTTTCCACAGAAGACATTTTTGTTTCCTGTATCTCACGTATGTAACCGCTATACTTTCATCGCTAAGTAAATTTTTGTGTACCACGTTTCGCCTTTGTTTGTGCCATCTCTCATACAGTTGTGATTGTTGAAATGCAGAAGGTAGATTCTTCAAAGAGTAGAAATTTTTTTTGTTAAACGATTTTTTTTAATACAGCGCGATCAATGAAAATGTTGTAGCAGTTTTTTTTTTTAAATATATAAACGCAATTGCAAGTCATGAAGTCGCTTTGAAAAGTTTATAAATGCTTGCAGGTACAAAGTGAAATAACGAGTACGGCTATTAAATAAAATAAGTGAACTTGGCTAAAGAATCGGAGTATTTGTCAGAAGCAACAAAATTTCATTTTAATGATATACAAATTTGTGTCAAAATGTCACAATAGTCGAACAAGTATAATTTAAAAGGTCTTTATATTTACAATTTTTTAGATATCCATTTAGAAAAGGGGATTTTGCAAATAGATTTCAAGCCGAATTTTATCTTTGACAGAACAATAATTCAAAGCAGATGCTGTCACTTTTATAAAATCAAAGATAGTTCTAAAGTCACCTTATTCAAAAACCTCAAAATTAAAAATTCCTCATATTTTAAAATTCTATAATTCGACATAAATTTTTAAAGTACTTAAAGTAAATAGTTTAAAGTATTCTCCAAAGAGTTTAATTCAGAGTTGATTAAATGAATGTTCCATACATAAAAAATATGTACTCCATCCAAAAGTAGGAAGTGAGCTACATAATGTTACGTCCATTATCTTGTAGCGACTCCAGGCCGATAAATCAACAAGTTAATCAATATTCTACCGTTTCCATACCTTACGAGTAACAACTTGCATCAGGGAACATGCACGGAATCTGCAAGCCGATATGCAATATTCCAGAAAGCGGAAATTCGTCTGCAGGATTGACAGTCATTTTAATGGAAGAATTAAAGTTTCCACTCTTCGTTATTTGGGAACTTTTCATCCAACCACCTGAATTCGTTTGATTTATGTTTTTTTCCCCCCAGTTGGTGGCTGGATAGGAAGGGAATATTTCGACGGTAGTTCAAGCATAAAAATAAAAGTAATGTTACAGGGGTTGGATACGGGCATCTGCTATTGGTTGAAATCCGACGGTGTACATCGAAGTTCCGATACTCGTGGAAATGGTAATTAAATCAAACATACAATGTAGACTGGGTCCTAGGTATAATTCGTTGGATCGTGAGACATCGATTAATCACTGTCAACCTTCTCTTCCGTTCCATATAACTGATACAATAAACGATCTATTCAAAAACTATGCTGCGTACCGTGAGATTTATTACGCGATAGATGTGAAATATACTATGTAGGATTTAATACACTATTTGATGCAAGTTATTTCTGATTGGAAATCACTGATTCTGAAGTATTACATTTATTAAATATTTATCAGCTAATTAGCCTTGATGGGAGGTTTAACTTTTTCATACAAGAAAATGAGGTTATGTTAGGTTAGTTTCCATTAATTCTCTATAATCTAATCTTTTCGAAGCGGACAAAAATTATGTAATCACGTAACTTCTTCATTTCTCTTCATTTTGTTATTTGTGAAAACATAATAAACTCAGATGAAAAATTAAAAATTTTGAGAAGAATGGAGTTTGAAAGTAAAGATCTGCAGGCTATATCTTGTGAGAATTTTATTTATCTTTTTCCTCCTTCAGATGAAATTCCATTTTCTTTTAATAGCATTCTTTGAATTCTACGTAAAAAGATATTGGGATGTAATTTTAAAAAAAGAATTTTATATTGTATTCTAGATTGAGTTATATAAAAGTTTTAAATGTTTTATGAATCGTCGATTTTTTTCGCATTACACTTTCGCTGTATTTTATGTTGGACGTTCATCGATTTATGTAAAAAATAGGAAGTTACATATAAATAAAGAGTGTATTTGTATTTCTTTTTTAGAGCAAAATCGCATCGATTTTTTGTAACATTTTCCGTAAAAAAGAATTGAAATATTTCCAAGTCGATAAATCAATAGTCCGAGCGATATTTCATATTTCAAAGTAAAACGTTACATGTAACAATTTGAAGTAACTCACGAACTGTTGACTTTTAATTAGTGTGAAAATTCGATCTATTTAAAAATAGAAAATTTTATTGCGAAAGAAAAATTTTCCGATTAATGAACGCATCTTTAATTCTCTTTATCTTGAGGTCACTCATTTTATTTCAGCTATGAATTATCACCCAACCAGACGATTCGTCTTAAGTCCATCTTCAATCAGATGCCTTCAAGTTTTATTTCGAGACCGACTATGAATGTCAGCTTGTGTCACATTGTCCCTATGTCTGGCAATTCTGGTTACGAGGTGTTCCAAGACATACAGGGCGGTCAAAGAATAGTGTACTTACAGATTTTAAATACGAGAAAAGAAGTCAGTCATTTTTTTACAATTTTGCAATGTGCGAAATAATTTAAAGGCTTATTTCTCTTACGACTATTTCAAATTTTTGGATATCGTAAGCATAATTGTTATTTAGAAAAGATGATAGATGAGAAAAATGGCTTAAGTTCAATAATTGCTCTGTGTCATATAATTGTTCAGGAAGTATCAGTAATATATATTATTGCTGAAATAATCCGTTCGTACACATTTTGCATATTAGCTTCAATTTTAAAAATGAATATCACTTGTGAAATCCTATGTATCAAAAATAAAAAATTCAAAAATCCTATGTAAAATTATTACAGTATATTTCAGGAAGTAAAATAAACAGATAATAAATTATACAAGTCAAATACAGAACACCTATATTACAAAATACAAGTAAAAATGATAGCACACCTGTTCTTGTAAACGTTCTATTTATTTTCACTACAAATATTTATTTATAGTTGAAGTTATTTGTAACTGACATGTGTATTCCATTATTTACAATAGTATAGTCGATGAAGAAGTGTTATTTACAGGTATTTGTCCGTCCATAGAACATAGGTTGTTACGATAACAAATATGGTGATGTAAAATAATATTGACACAAGGAAAGTTCGTGATGGTTTAAATACAATCACAGTGCATGTAATATTTATTTTTAGAAGTTAACGCAAACTCGTGCTTCGGTTCTATAGTATAGAACGTAATAAACTTCCTAGAACGCGTAATACAACAGTGGTTACGTCGTTACTCGAAAGCAATTAGTTTGATATTATGGTCCACCACGGTTTCGCCATTGGCAAATCGAATTTCTCAAAGAGTTAATGCCACAGATAACATTATTGCGCTACGTGCATGCTACTTGTGAGCAATATCCACAAGAGAAATGCTTCGGGCTTCCGTTTAGAGAACGATTATTTATTTTCGTTGCAAATTATACAACTTCGAACGAAACTTTGCGGGCTTATAGAACAGGCAAAATTAATTTATACGTATTTTTTTGATCCCCCGATAACATAATTTTCGGCGGTAAAGGCGCTCTTTGAAAATTGGAATCCCCGAGGCTATCGCAGAAACTGTCCGAGATAAAAATATACTTCGGACTGCAAAGTTACACGGCTTCTCGTGTACTGTAATTTGATTTAAATTGCGGACGGTTTTCCATAAAATACAGAAATTCGTGGAATGTCAGTTTCTTAATAATAACAAAGAAGCTTTACATATTGACAAAATTATCACTTAATTTTGAAAGCAACTGTACTTCGTATATTCATGAGACTTCTCAAATTTTTGCATGAAATATCTCACTTTTGAATTTTAAATTTTTATCTCTCAATGTTGTACTCTGGTCGTGTATATTTAATATGAGTAGTATGTTTAATGTAAGTAGTGTAACTACTACTTTGTATAGTAGTTTTCGTATTACATATTAGTAAATTATTTGTTAGTATACACATATGCAATGAACTTATTAGTATACATGTATGTAATGAACTTCTTACTGTACACATATGTGATATGCACTTATCATTACACACGTATGTAATGAACTTCGTACTGTACACATATGTGATATGCACTTATCATTATACAAGTATGTAATGAACTTCGTACTGTACACATATGTGATATGCACTTATCATTATACAAGTATGTAATGAACTTCGTACTGTACACATATATGATATGCACTTATCATTATACATGTGTGTAATGAACTTCTTACTGTACACATATATGATAAGAACTTACTATTATGCATATATGTAGTAAACCTATTGCTAACCAACTTATTAATATACACATATGTAATGAAGATATCATACACACAAATAATGAAGAAATAATTAATAAATATTTAACAATTCCTTATAGGTACGTAATGTTTGTTTGGTTGTTACATAACATCGATTCGTTGGATACTTTAAAAATATTATTTAAACATGGAATAATATTTGTTCCACAGACAAAAGAACTTTCGACCAGTTCCAAAGTTGAATTGTCCATCGATCTAACACGGTGTCTGAATAATACGTGAATGATTCACGAATATGACAACGCTTGCGTCTCTCTTGAATCCACTTATCACATATGCCACACTAAATTTGGACCTGCAATGGGTGAATCCTCGCACGGTTCATCGCATACTTGGCAGCGCTCGTATTTTATTTCCTCTGTACCGGTGTACCTTGTGTTTCACAAGATGCTTCCTGATATTTATTCCTTCCTAGATACAGGATCGCCGCACGATTTTTCAACTAAATTCGAAGGACGTTTAGATAAGTAGCTGCCATTTAATTTTTATGGTATTTCTTTCTTGTTATTGATCATACTTTGCCGATACGTGATCTTCGGTCAAAACATAATTCGGTACATGATCTTAGACTTTTGTTCATTTTAAAAATTGTGCAATGTTTGAGTAATTCAGGTTTTATTGATTCAATAAGTGGTGTTTGAAAAATATAACTAATTTAATTAGATTGCTGGTATTTATTGTTGCTTATATTATAGTTGGAGTCACATATTCACAATTCCAGTAAAATTGAAACATTTTATATATGTTTTCAATGATACAATAATGTCACACTGTTTTTTAATTAAATTACGACTTTCGCAGTATTAACGCCATAGTTAATTTTAAATATGAGGAGTGAAATTATATGAAATACAGCGAAAATATTACAGTTATCCAAGGTTTTATAACGAAGAATTTTTTTTTAGTCACTCATAAAAATATTTCATTTAACTTCCGAATAATATTCGCTGCTTGAGGTTAAGAGAACTTTTCGAATGAGTTTCGGAACTTTTTCCATCTTCTTCTCTTTCAATGTGCGTCTAACTGAAACTAAGAAATTATTTTTACCGAACATAAGGAAAAGTGATATTTAAACTTCTTCGTATCTCCAGTTCTAAATTCCAGTAAACTTTATAAAGATATATCTTTATTGCAATTGTTTTGTGAACACAATACGAACATACTTCATAAACAAGTTTTATTGACAAGAATTTTTTAAATTGCGAAACATAAGATACGTCCTTATTGTTAATAAATACTTCTATAAGCTTTCAAATATTGATTATTTCTTAATCAATAACGATTAAACGTTCTTTACATAATCGTACGTTACTGCAGCGTATTAAAAGATAAAGTTGTAAACGCGGACAAAGAGCTTTGCCAATGAAAGCATTCTCTTGTAATCAGCACATTCATAAATAAATATCACGGTGTCACAAGTGTAAAAGAATAAAAATTCTGTTTCCCTCCGGAGATTTCATGCGTGAAATAATATTCGTGACAGAATCAATTTCTACATGCATATGTGGACATTCAAACACGTTCGAAACGCTAGTTCACATCTCTCAAATTTATTTTTGGTTCGCTTTTGCCAATTATTTTTTTTTATTCGCACGTTGATCGAAATGGAAACAGGAATTTATTAAATGTTTATTCAATCAAACTTCGTGTACCCATTTCTCAGTGCGCCAAGTAATTATCTCAAGCAATTATGGGTTATTTTCTGAGCAATTACGTTGTAAATTCTTGTTAAAATTAGTAAAAGTTAATAGATTTAATTTCATTCGAGAAGAATAAATGTTTTCTCTCATTGAACAGTAATTCTTACAATTTTATTATGTAATTAATGTAATGTCGTTTCAATATAAAAGTGGTTTTGTGCTAAAAAAGTTGCTATTGAGTAAGGCTTTAAAGTAAATATTTTCTGCGAAAAGAATATAGAATAGTTTAATGCACATAAGGTGTTCGGTGTTTTACGACTACAATAAAAATGCACAATGTATAGTATTAAACAGGGTAGGCCTCTCCAGGGAAAATGACGATGTAGAGTAGGGAAGCTTCGTCACTTGCATACAAATGTTGACTCTTCAACATTCAACTGAGTACATATTTATCTTGTCAATAATAGTTTCCTGATTGTATCTTTACTTTCATCATAATTGGTACTTAAAAACTGCGGCAAGTAAAAAATTGTTTTAACATTTTTTCTGACTTAACATCTTCAAAATTAGTATTTTATGAATTATCTTTTATTTTGTTATTCATGCAACAGTAAAATTTAAAAAATACAGATATAATGAATAATTATTCTTGAGTACTGATTCGAGTATTTAATTGTCCTTTTCATATAATTTTATATATTTTTTAAATAAAGTTCTGGGAAGAGAAAGGAGTTGCAAATGGTTTTAAGAGAAATAGTATTTTAACCAAATAGTAAATAGTAAATAGGAAACAGTAAATTATTAAAATAATAAGTATTATATTAAGCCAATAACATTATCCATATCCAATCTCTTTTCACGAATAACAAGGAATAAACTTGCTTACAAAATTAACACAAAAAGTTATTACAGATAGAATCTCGAAATCAAAACTTAAACAAAAACAAAATCCGTCCTGTTCGTAATTACCCGTAGGTATCGGACTGAAACTGGACAGAGGTTAGGGTAATTACGAACAGACTGGGGTAAATACAAGCATGCTAGTTTTCTTTTATACAAAAAATGTCTTTTCTCATCTTGATTACATTTTGAGTACAATATGACATTAAGAACAAATTTGTGTTAACCCATATTATATAATAATTGCCCTTTATAATAATAATCCATATTACTATATAATAATTATATTATGATTGCCTTCTTTATTCAAACAATTTATTCCTTTGACATTTTTGTGTATCATTAAAAATAACAATATATCAAGTTTTAAAAAAGTCAAACACAGAATCATAAATGAAAAGTGTTACAATTCGATGTTACATAGCAAACAATGTAGGTTAATGAATATGAAAGCAAATTCAGCGAAATTAATTATTTTAAATACATTGCAGAGATAAAGCTATAATTATCAAGCAGTAGTTGCTTTGTGATTGCTGAAAGGCACGCCACTTTAATTGCTGAAATGTAAATGCAATCGGAAATATATGACGTAAAATGCACATCAGAAATAATGGCCTATTGAAAAATACATCATATACAGAATGGAATGAATCATTTACAGGATATATCGAGTAATAAATAAAATTAATTACAACCACGGCATACAGTACTTTCGAAAATGCCAAATATAAAATATTTTTCTCTCTTGAAAAAATCAAAATTCCAGTTTATATTTTTTAAAAGTGCAGTTTCTTTGTAGAAATGTCGAAGAAAAAGAATTAACGAACTCAGAGAAAAATTAGAAAAAAATTTGTTACTTTTTGACATATTGAAAGAATGAAATTTATTATCAGGGTCATAGTTTGAGAATATAAATTTGGTTAATTTATGGCACTTTTCTAATTTCTGAGATATCTAACAAAATGTGTTCTGCACCTCTAACTTCGAGCTTTAATTTTAACTTCTTAAAAGATTACAAAATATAGGATACAAATACAAGTGAATATACAAAATATATATGTAGATGTACATATACAAGTATCAGCAGTTACAAAAACAATAAGTGTCCAATAATCTTGTGAGAATCATAAAATTGCGTTTCATAAAAATTGGTGCCACTTCGTTCCTCGACAGACTTATTTAACAACATTTGAAAAAACGCAAAAATAGGACGTTTCAATTATATCCGTTATATCTATCCAATCAAGGAACATTCTTATTTACTGTGTGTTAGAGATTTTACTCGGGCGGAGTTGAGAAAAAGAAACTGGGACACTGTGTACACTCCTGAACAATGGGTAGATATAATGAGAAACGCAGCGCGAAACATTGAAGTTGTCGATGTCAACCAGCTCATATTCATGGATTATAAAATGTTGCTCTCAACGGTGAAGCACCTCGTATGGTTATCAAGTAACGAAGAAAAGTGGAAAGTGACTTTCAATGCAATTATTAAAGCAATGAAAATATTGTAACTGTAAGCACGTCGACGAACCAATCGATCACGCAGTAGTTTTAATTAAGGGAGATCCATTTAATGCAGATCTAATAATGAAACGTTATTAAAAATCTACAAAATTACGCAAAAGAGCAACTGTCATTAATGAGTACAAGTTCATGAATAGAATCAGTAATATTCGTTGTATTTATACAAGTTTTAATTTCGTACATTTAATTTAGAAACACGAGTTTACTGAAACACTTACGAATAACGATTTTGGAAATAATTTAGATTATTGTTGCATAAGTTTCGGAAATAATTTAGATTATTGTTACATAAGTTTAAAAGTATTTGTATAAATTTTTATAAAATTTTTATTGCACTATTTTCAATGTTTGTCGTAGATTCACAGGAAGAGGTTTCAAAATGTGACCTCCACTTTATTTTCCGCTATTTTTATGAATTGCAGTTTGATCTGAATCGTTCTATTGCCATTTTCACGAAAGCAACGAGAGCATGTCATACAGGAGATTAATTCTAGCTATTGAAAAGGACGGGGTTGTTTACTTCAATTTTGAAAAAAGTTGTACTGTTTTAAAGGGTGAATGTGTGTCCAGCAGTTACTTTGTAACGAATGAACCAATCATGATGAAAGCTTTTATGCTGTGCGGACAATGTTTGTAGGATAGTCTCGTTAACAACATTTTTTGTTTTTTTGTTTGTTAACTATTGTTATCCCAAAAAGTTGTGCTCGGATAATCCTATAATGGGTGGATCAATTGGGATGAAATTCTTTTTTATTTATACAGGACGCTTCTATCGTTTGCAAATATTGCTAAATTTATTTCTTACGTAATATTTTTATTATAAAAAAACTTCACTAAGTTTTACAGAGAGAGCATAAGATTTACTGAGTTCACCAAAACTTAATTAAAATTTATTTTTAGAAAAGAAGTTTAGAGAAAAATAATTCACCGAAAATTCGTCTCACCACAGTGTTATAACCTACAAACTGTACTGCGAATATCTCTACGAAATACAGCAAACCTGTTCCCGTAAATGATGTACTACTGTTCTAATCTAACTTAACTAACATAATCCTACAAAACATAATATGAAGTAAGTCATCCTAACATAATTTAACATAGGACGTAGAGTGACGGTTTTGACATTCTCATCTAATTTCAAGATAATAGTGTTTGAAGACCTGTACAGGTATTAATTCATGAATAACTCTCAAAATATTATAACGAATATTACGATAATATGTGTGTTAAATTTTCAATGAATTGTATTTAACAAATTATTTCATTTAAATAACTGTTTTCGATGAGTTGTAATACCACGAACTGTTCCGATCAATTTTCTCGATACACGTTTATATTTGTCTTGCAATTACTTTACAACCGATGGTCAATCGCGATAAAACTTTTTACACCTTGTAAACGATATTTTGTAGCAATTTAGTTCACAAAAACTTTTCCGTTATAAGTTAGTGTGCACGCGTTCCAAAAAAGGGAATATTTGGCTTTTGCTTTTATCTTAAAAGAGAAAGCTGGATTTTGTTGCCCAAAAATGAAAGGGGATTAAATTGAAATTTAAATTGTTAACAATAATCAATATTCTGTATAAAAATACATGTTTGACTGACAGTTTGATAATGGCAGGTAACTATTTTTATACAAAATTGATGATCTTGATTTACATTTAGTTGAAATATATTTATTCTTGGTTATTTATGTAGAATATGATCATTGACAAATAATTGAAACTAAACTAAGCTAGCTCGTTTTCTAAATAAATTCAGAATAGAATAGTTTGACTCATTGTAAGAATAGTTTATGGCAGAATATTTTAAGAGCTTAAGCGTTCAAAAATGAGGGGTTACATTATTTAATTTGTTGGAGTATTAAAAAATTAGGTTAGGTTAAATCATTTTGTCTCTAATGAAAAACTAGGTTACTTTACACAGTCTTATTTATTCAAATGCTTAATAATTAGGTTAAATACATTATTTCATGTAAATCTGTTGAAGTATTCAACTATTAGGTTAGAGTAAATCGTTTCATGTGTCCGTAATAAAAAATTAGGTTAGTTTACATTGTCTCATTTATTGAAATTCTTGATAATTAAGTTAAGTTACATCATTTCATTTGCTGAACCACACGATAACCGATAATTAAAAATGATAAGTATTGCAAAATATATCTTATTATGAATCAACCTTACCGAGTGACCTTTCGCTACTTTTAATACTCAGTAACTTCTTTTAATTGAGCGTGAAATGAATTAATAAGTTTTTAATTAAGAACGATGATTAAAACTTTTTCGAGGTTACTGGGAAAAGGGTTCTTGATAGTTCAAAGTTTGATAAATCGGTGTCGAGATCATCAAAACTGCCTCTTCTAAAATAAACATTTACCTAAAAGTATTTTCAATTCTAACTTTCAGTTTTTTCAATTTAACTGCAATTTTTCGAAATACCGGAAGTTGTCTATCTTCTCCAAAAGTGATCGTTTATTCAGTGTTAAAAAAGTTATTTGATCTGACTGTCGCAATTGACAGCATATTACAAAAACTTATCCAAAAACCGGTTATTATTTCCGTTTGCAATTAAAGCTAGGAAAAATTATTTTTCTTGTGGTACGACCGAATCAATATAATCGTAGACAGAAGTCATTTATAAATTCGTTCTCAATGTTCTTACACGAATTACAAGAACTCCACATTACTGCTTAGGAGGTTAATGATTAAACCAATTCATTCGCATGATTGCGTTTGTAATAAAGTAGGAATAAAGTAGCTGAAGTAGCTGAGCGTTAGCAATTAGTGTTTGAAACTGCGGGAGTAAGAAACTTTCCTTTCAAGTTCAGTTTAGTTCCAAGAGTAACTAGAATCATGAATACCTAAATAGATTTTAGGGTAATCATTGCTAATTTTTTATCGATGCTATCCTTACGCAAATATTTTCTTACTTCTTTTTAACTTACTTCTTTTTTGTACAGTTTCATTGTACAGTGGAACTGTATAGTGTTTTTATTGTATGATGTTGAACAAATTTAATTTTAAAGCCGAAGTAAATTACTTGCAGTGAACTCTTAACCTCTAATTATGAATAAATTATAGGAAGAGTTTTTCATCGAAATGAGTACCAATTAATTTAGGTACTTCAGAGTTTTTAAAAATTTTAGCAAAGTCTTATAGGAAAGGTATTTGATTGCTAATAACCTAATAACATGTTCCAGTTTAGATATTTACGACAAACCAAAAGTTATATGCAAAAATAGTTTAGTTGAATGAAATATTTTTACTCAAATCATTGAACACAAATATTATTCATGAAATGCATAGCTGGGTCATTTTTTAACGTCCCCATCTGCGATTTTGCCCTAATCAAAATATGTTGCAGCTCATGTGAAATTAGAAATGTAGAATATCTACATGTACATTTCGATGTAGAAATTCGATGTGAACACGTCGAGGACACAATAAATACATTCTCTTGAAATTGGAAGAATTTTTCCCAAATAATAAAAATATGCCATAATGAAAAACGTACAAAGTACCTACCCAAATGAATATCAACAGCTTTATTAAATTCCTGTACGAAATATAAAAGTAACTTGCATTTAATTCCATTTCCCAGTCAAAGCAGAAAGAAAATATGTATAAAATTCTGTAATCAAATCAAAACGGATATCTGTAAAATATTCTCCAATTCAGCTTCATTTGCAATAGCTTTGACATATGGTTTTAAACGAACAGTGCATATATTAATGCTTTGTACATGGTTTTTAATATAGGTTTGACTAATAAACTGAGACTGAAACACTGTTCATGATTATACGCGTATAAAAAACATCCACTCTGTGATTTCGAACTGCGTTTATTACAACTGTTCATCTGCGGGGACGATCAGTTGTCTCAAAGTCATGAATTCTGCTTCAAAGCGACCGTCGCTCTGTTATGTTTTGGCAGAGGTCATGTTACGATGTTTCCGTTGCTATTGGAGCTTTTTGGATCCGAAAACTTTTTACGAGTGGCTGTGTCAATAGAAGCAAACTCTGAAATGGCTTATCCGTACAATCTTTTGAACAGTAACGCATCCAATCCTTGAGTTTTTTCAAACTAATTCGAAACCGTGGTGATGTAAAATCATTTTGAACGTTCAATCGAATGTGCATTTTGCGTAAAAACCACTATTTTAAAATGTGTTATAAACTATTTTAAAATAACTGCTTGAAATTTAAATTACTTTATCTGGTGAAAGCATATGAGTTTTTTAATGTTTGAATCGGAAGGTAATCACAGCAAGTAATTTTTAGATAATAGAAATTTGATAGAAAGGTAACAGAAAAACAATGGGTATTGGCATTGACATTTGTGTTGTTATTTGGTGATATTGAAATTCTTGAATTTTAATTTTCACGGTATGCGTTTATAGAACGGTTCAGAGTCACTTTAACAAATGAATCGTTTCTACGAATCGTAGAAAGACTATTGAATTTGTGCAGTGCTATTCAAACTATTTAAAAAAGCTAGGAGAATGAGTTCATTGATGGTATTTCTCTTGACAGAATCAGGATTAAAAGTGCGATATATCAAGTTTATTTTTATTGTCTACTCACAGCTTTTATTGACGTAGTGCTTTGTATAAACAATAGCGTTATCAAGTGTTTCTCTCGAGTGCAGTAGATACTAAATCAAATCTAAACGAAAATTCTTTTGTGAATATATTTGCAAATCTTTAAATTAAATTTTAAATAACCATTTTAATTCCTTAAATTATGCGCAGTTGGGGTTAAAAGAACGATATCGATTTTTTTCACAAATGAAAATATATTTTTTATAGAAAATTCTTGTAAATTATTAAATTCATTGTTGATATCATAAATAGATTTTGCTGTCATGAAACGCGTGAAGTTATATGAAATATAAATGAATGATATGAAATTGTGTGAAATAAAAACGAAAAACACGAAATTACATGAAACGCAAATAAAAGATATGAAATTACATAAAACACAAATGACAGTTATGAAATTCAATGAAATAAAAATAAAAAAAAACACGTAATTACATGAAATAAAATCGAAAAGCATGAAATTACTTTAAACACGTTCGAAGCTTGTATTCACACCTGTAAAATAATAAAAATTAAAATATGTATTTGTTTTGAAGCTAAATAATTTTCTTCTTTGCGTACATTGTGTACAACAGATTTCCTCTTGGCTTATTACATAATTATTAAAATGTCACTGAAATATCTTTATTCAGTATAAGATTTCGAAACTGCATCTTGAACTCGTGTGTGCTTGTTATAGCTCCAACCGTAGAATGTTCTAATTGAAACGCTTGTAAATGAATTACACACGTAATCCACTATGAAAGCTATTTCGTATTAATCATTTGCTACAAAAGGCGCTTGTTACGCTTTGTAAAGGATGTTTATGAACAGCATACGTTCATCCAATTCTATGTTTGAAGGGATTGAAAGCAGCTATTAATTTTGATTCCTGAAATGATGGGAAACTTTTGTTCTGAATAACTTTTGTAAGAAACAGAAGTATCACTTTGAGATTTGAAACTGATACTTTTACAGTCTTACATTTATTGCAAAACTTTTCTAAAAATAATTTTAATATCGATCTCGATACAGCGTTATATTAATTTGAAAACTTTCGAGAAATTGATTTTGGTATTGATTTTGATATTTGCAGTGGTATATTAATTTGATAGCTTCTTTAAAATTGATTCTGATAAGGATTTCAATTCCTGCAAAATATTAATTTCAAAACTGCTCTAACATTAATTGTGATCTCGATCTTACAGTAAATAAAATCACAGAAGTTAACATCACAATAATTATTCATATCCCAAAAACGAAGTCGCAAATAGCAAAATAGTAAAAAAGTCTATTCTATTTTGCGTCCAAATGATTTTCAGGTTGTACACTATTTTTGACACGCCCCGTATAACTGACGTTCCATACACTTTATCTTGCTTGCCTTATTTAAAAGCGATTGTTTCTTCACTTTTCGCTCGGCACATTATAAACTTGTGAACGGTGCAGTTTGCTGCTTTCTGATAAAATTGCACACTTATTGTGTGCAGAATTACTCAGTTATCTGAAAATTGTTTTTCGTCGTAGAATATGACCCGAGGATGCACTTCTATTTCCTTTTTTATTGCTAGAATCTGCAATACTTTTCAATTAGAGATATTATATTGGGAAAGTTTCATTCTGTACGTAGTTTCTCTAAGTGATCTGGTGGTTTTGTGCGTTTCAATAATTTTTTTTAGAGCTGCATTCTGCTAGCTATTCATGTTATTCGAATTTCTTTTTGAAATGTTTTACATGATTATATGTCTAGTGTTAATTCAACTAAATTTATTATATTAGTATTATATTAGAGTTTATTATATTAAATATTAGTATCGTAGTTTTCCTTAGTATATTACTTATTACTTTGCAACATAGAGTTGTTATGTTGTACATGTTATACTTATATGTTATACATTTTGAACAAAATTTTTGTTCGAAACATGAAATCAAATATTAATAATACAATTGTCACTGAAATGATTTTTAATCTTTCCATGACAGCTAATCAAAATAGCTATTTTC
Source organism: Megachile rotundata (assembly GCF_050947335.1). Classification (NCBI taxonomy): domain Eukaryota; kingdom Metazoa; phylum Arthropoda; class Insecta; order Hymenoptera; family Megachilidae; genus Megachile; species Megachile rotundata. The sequence goes on from NC_134983.1 coordinate 12,618,183, forward strand.
TAAAATGGTTTCACTGAAAACCTTTATACAGTATTTTTTCTCGCAAATGTGTTAAACTGTGTTGCGGAATAAAATTCGAATTACCTCGGAAGGTGCTTGAAAAGAAGTGCTACCATTCGTAGAGGCTCATTTCACGAGGACAGTCGATTCAGGATTTGTAGTCATGAAGGAAGTGATCGTTGAAAGAGGAAGGACCGTCTTGGTCGTTAAGATCAGTCCGAATCCTTTTCCCTTTCATGTAACATGTCCGTAGAAGGACAACAGGGATTACATAGGATAGAGAGACGGTAAAACAACGCCGCGTGAAAATGGCTCGTAAATGTGAAACACAATTTGAATCGGTAATGTTCCCTGCTATTGAAAGGTTGCTATAAAACTCAAGTCCGTGGTATCATAAAGCTTGGAAAATGTCCACCAGCACTTTTACGATAGTCGATACGTTCTGGGTAGAAACGACCAATGATAACGTTCTCCAAAATTATGTTACATGTCAGTTACAGTACACTCTGTTGTTTCGCATACAAAACACTGCGTGCAGCTATTGAAATTTTAAATCAAAGATAACATGGTTGAGGAACGGATACATAAGAGTAATAGCTTCACTATAGCCTACAGCAGTATTAGCTAATAAGCTTGCATGAGAAACTAATTTCGCAATTGCTTCAACTTTTAAAGTGTTCTCTGATGAAATTTTTCGAAAATACTCTACTAGACTGCACTTTATTAAGTTTTACCTGTTTCTTTTCATCCTTGTTCATATTTTCATTTTTTACAAAGTATCTCAAGAGAATTTTCAAACAAATATTTTTAGCAATTATACCATTTTTCTATTAGCATGATAAAATTTCATATAACATTGGGAGAAATAATAGAAACATGCTACAGTTTTAAGTAAAATAATTTATGCTGAATACAATTTTTTAATCATGTGCATCGTAAGAAATGTTTAAAGTTAGCGGAAAAGATGATTCTTGAAGTAAATGAAAATTTTTATATCTTCTTTTGCCTCCTTCCTATGCGAATATTCTTGGAATTATTACAGCTAGCTTTATACTGCTATGAAATTGTAGCTTAAAGTTTGAGATTGATTCCAGAATATCTCTATATGAAATCATTTTAGAGATTAATTTTCTAACATTTCAGAGATTCAAAAATTTTATTAAAATAGATAACAAGTTTCCATGGTATAATTAAATGAAAAGTTATGATGTTTTGAAGATACAAAAGAAGCTAGAAATGAAGAGGAAAGTTTGTGAATGCAGGAGTCATTTTAATACACATGTATATCTTGACGTAGTGTTTGCCCATTAGGCAGTAACTATGTATTACGTCCAGGAATAATCAAATAGGTAAATAGTAAATAGTGATTTGTTTGGTGGAATTACAGAGCGTAATCGAAACATTTGTACATGAACATATTCATGGAATTTCTACAAGGTCCTAATCGATAAAATGACTATGGTAACTGATTATACTTGATTTTCGGTCTCTCTCTAACGATTATCTCATTGTTCCTCTCTCTACGCGTATACATGCTTGTTTCAGCGTTTATGCTCTACATTATTGGTTTTAGACCAATGAATTAGTATAAATCGTGTGTACTAACCAGGTTTGTGGTTTATTCACTTCAGCAAAATATATGTGCAATTTGAAGTAAAATCCTTTACACATTAATGCTTGTAAATTTGATAACTTAAATGTTTATAGAGAGATATTGAAGTTCAAATATTTTTTCTTTATTTATTTTGAATGAAATGTTAGGAACGAGGTACATAAGTAACAGAATTAACAGACTATTATTAGATTTAAAATAAAAAATTTGGCTCATATTATTGCCCAACTTTCTTTAAAATTGTTAACATGAAACTTGAACAAATATAAAGAACGTTATTTCTAAACTGGGAAAGACTTCTAATATGAATAAAAATATACAGGTACCTGTAGGAAACGAAACAAACACAAGGTATTAAAATTTGTACGAATCCGTTTTTATTTCTCGTGTTAAAGCAAATATTTCCACGTTACATTGACACAGTTCGTGACGATAAAGTTAAAATATTCTGCCACTCAATCCTACAGAGCGCGGGTAGCTAAAATTTTACGAGGGTTGTAGAATATTCAAATAATTCAATGGTTACACAACGTGGCTGCAGTTTGCTCGTTTAATTACTACCCCGTTGGAACTACGGACAAAGTAACGTAATATTACGTTTCACGACAATATCCAGGTTTCGTTAGGCTTCGACTAAATTCAGTCGACGACTCGGTGGGATCAGAAACAAATATGAACGACATTCATCATGAAGATGTCCTCTGCAAAACGGTTTAAACTCTCACGTGCATTCGCGCGTAAATCTTGAAGCCATTAATTAGACATCTATGCTGCATCAACCCTTGTAATTAGATTCAGTTAATAGTCGGCTGGCAAGCTCGTGGAACATCTTGGTGGTGTAAATGAAACCAGAGTAATTTCTAGGCTCTACCGTTTTAATAATATAAGCACAAATTTACTAATTAAACGAAAAAATAGGTTTCTCTGGAAATACCTTAATGAACGCGTTTATTTAAAAAAATATTTCCAGTTACTCATAAATGTTTTAAATATACTTTTAACGATGTTTCTATACAAAATATAAAATTATTTATTTTGGAGGAACTGATCATGGCATGTAATAGTTGTAAAAGGTTGTGATGCTATATTTAATTTTTACAAAATAAAATTCAGAAGATGCACTCTTGAATATATATTCTCAAAAATAGTAATATAATAGTAAAAAAGTGCCCGTGCGTTATATCGATATATATTATTCTTGTTTAGTTTAGTATAAACTTGAAAGTGACCATTATCTCTAGAACACTCAGTTTTTCTGTCGTTAATGCCTCCGTAAAAAGAAGTGAAGTAAGGTTTTTCTGCATCTTTGAGATAGAACTACGAACACCTCGACGCCTTTGTACAATGATGCTATCACTTACCTTCTGAAATAACTGTTACACTCTGTAAAAAGAGCTTTTTATTACCAGTATGGCATTACGAGCTTTCAAGGTGAGATTACGATTATTACGTGGCACCTAGCTCTTCAAATGCAGCAACATCGTTAAAGTATGATCCCATTTAGGTTCGCGGCCATTATTTCTTTCACGAATTTTAATCCTGTGATAAAGTCCCTAAAGTAGATCACTGTTTCATTGTGTGCAGTGAGTTATGAGTTCATGAGATTAATTTACTGACTCCATCTTTTACTGTCATTAATTATTTTGTTCATATATTAACAGATATTTGATGTCTGTAATTTCATATTGATAGTTATTGCATATTTTGTAAGGCGATTATTTAATATTGGTTTAAATTTATAAAGGAATTTTTGTATGTTCAAATTTAATAATGAGACATGTGAAGGTAAAAGTAGTTTTGTGTAATATGATTGAAAGTTTAAAAGAAGTCTACATTGCATCCAACCTCACAATAAAAAAATGTCAATCAAAAAACATGGGAAGCTTCGAAATTTTTATTATCAAAATACGAATTCTAAAAACTGAGTTACTACATCGAAATTAAAGTGTTAATGTGCGAAGTAAATTGAAAGTAGGTAGGAAACAATTAAAAAGTTGAAAGTTCATTAAATAACTTTTGTTTATAAAAGTTAACAGTTGTATTCTGTTGCTGCACCTAAATCTCTTCTACAGGGTGCGGTCGAGCATTGTCATGATACAAAATGACTTCTCCGTTTCCTTTACCAGTGGAAGGTCTCTTTCGGTCCAATTCGTCGCTTGTTGGATAACTTGAAGTTGTATAACAACTTCCTGTCTTGTTGAAGCCGAGTTTTGTCGCAGTAGCTAATACCGTTTCACGTCATCAAATTTTTTAGACTTATGAGAGTATTCTCTGTTTTTGAGACTTTTCTTTTTTGCAGTTAAAATCTCGTTAATTTTTACAAATCGTGTGAACAGTATGTAAATTAAGGACATTATAAATTTTTTTCTAAAATTTCGGTGATGTTTCTTTTTGGTTGAAACATAAAATGGTTGCAGTGTTAAATATATTTCTTATGGAATGGTATTATAAATGTAAGCATTTTTATAGGTTATGTTGCTTGTACTAATTCGTATAGTGTTTTGAAAGCGTAGATATAAGTACAGCACTCAAAAGGAACGGTAAATATTTTATTGAGAAGTAGAAATAAAAATTTGACAAATTTTTACATTATTATTATTAATTCTGAAAGTAAACATTACAATTATATTAAATCCCCAAATGATGGTACGTAGATCAAAAAAATATTTATTACTGAATTTTTACTAAAAAAACCTGTCATAAAATTTAAAGCACAATCATCTTAATATTACACTAAACTTTTACTAAAATCACATTTTATTAAATAAGCTGAATAAACAAATTTTTAATTATTTGTACTTTTGTAAAGATTAAATTCATGCTGCTTTTGTATACGCGCTTAAAACGTGATATTTATTAAAAACATAACTATTGACAAATTTTTTTTAAAGATAGTAGAATTCAATTAATACTTTCTGCTATATTGAGCTTGTCACAATTCATTTTTTATTAAAATATTGCCAATTCATCGATGTTGTCAACAATTTGTATTCCAATTATTTCTTTAATTAATTTGATATTTTGTTTTCGTATTGCAGTTATTTATACTAACATTCAGCTTTTGTAAATAAAAATCTTCCATTATAACAGAGGAAATATTAAATACACTGTTTTGCTTTACCTCCGTTCATGAATGTGTTATTAATAACTAAAATGTTCAATTTTTCAATTCATTTCACAGTTTAATAGTTTGGAATTATAGTTTAATAGTTTGAAATATGATTACGAAATTTGGACATATTTATGAATTTATAGAAATTTGTATAAATTAATATATAAAACCAATACTTACTAAAGGTTTATTACTAATTTTAGTTAAATTATTGCTAATAAAAATTTTATTGCTAATTTTAGTAAGATTATTACTAACTAAATTTTATTATTAATTTCAGTAAAATTTTTGCTAATTAAAATTTTATTGCTAATTTCAGCAAAATTATTACATATAATTTTCAGTCACATTTAATAGTCGATACAATAGCAAAAGCAGCTGTTCCATAAAATTAAAATCATAAAATTTTGTTTCTAATTATATTTCCTAGAACTATTTCGCTTTTACCCCGCTTTAAATTTGTAGTTTACGGATATGATGATCCATAAAATCAGAAGTTGTAAAACAGTGTAGTATTTTCTGTTCTTACATAGTACACGAGAAGAACGACTTCCTGGATGCTTGATTTCCTACGATCTATAACGAAGCGTAAAGTCGGTGGCCATAAATTTACTTGCAATTTTCCGGAAATAGCTAATTACATTGCGTCATTAATTTTAGTCTTTTCTTTCCTTATCTGAACGTGTACAAATTGCGATCTTACACGAGAACTATTTCAACATAAACGGGTAAATTTTTCTGCTATGTTGACTTTAACATTTAACTATCTATCAAAATATTCGAGAATGTTTTGTTCTGTTTTTCTGTAATAATTCTCTAAAATTTTTAAACAATATTCACATATAAATATAAAATATATAATATAATATATTGTCGATGATATGTACATTATATTAAAATATAAAATATATGGTATATAAAATAATATATTATAAACAAAATATAAAATGTTTATTATATAAACTAGTGTAAAATGATACTCATAATGCAATAATTGTGATATAAGATAGTAAGATGATATTCATAATACAACAATTATAATGTGAAATATTGAAATGATATTTACAATATAATGTTTAGAAAATAATACAGTGATATTAATAATATATTAATTATAATAAAAAATAATAATAGTGATATCAAAATAAATGAATGAATGAAAAAATGATTTTTAAATATTTTAAAAATTTAATGAATCTTAATAACACATTATTCTTAAAGTAAATAAAAATAATTATTATAACTAGTATTTAATTTGGAGAAATATAGTTTTTGTGTTCATATTGAAATTTTAATGCTTCTGAATTATTATTCCATTTTGTGCTGTGAGTGGAATATATTTCAACACTTTTGAAAAATATTATTATTCTATGCTGTCAAATATCTTCCTCCATAATATAAAACTTACTATTTTTGAATAATCTAATACTTATAATTAATGCTTATAATTAACAACTGTATTTGATCTGGTCTCCATATCTTTTGTAACAAGAAGAAACGCATACATTAGCCCCCTTTACCCCACTTTCCTTCAGAGGTCCAGTTTTAATAATAAGAGAACAGCCACAAAAAATAAGGTTTTAAAATATGATCCGTTTTTACCGTTTTACTCCTGAGCAAAACCGAACCTACTGGTGTTAGCACCTCTAACAATGGTAAAATAGTGTGCAAACGACCCAGGTTTCTCTGAAAAGCGATTCTTACGCTTCCACAAATCTTAAATTTTGTCATTCGATTCTTTAGTGCAAATTGAAGCACCTCGTATCGTTATGCTGCAAACCTATAACCCAGTTTTCTGCATTGGCAATATTCAGCATAGCTGTCCGCGTGTTTTCTTTGTTTCACACATACCGGGTAGTAACTCGTTTGTAATAACGAAATATTTTATTGCATATTTTGCCCAAAATTGCCACACTAGTTGCCCAACATTAGCGAAACTCCCAGCATGATTCGATCTGCATTTGTTTATCTGTTTGTAATGGCTGCAATTTTGGGTATTTTGATTAGAAATTTTGTGGATAGTTTCATGTGATATTCTAAATTTACTGTGACGTCAGTTTTCGAGTCTCCATCGTTTTGAAGGGCTGATTTTAAAGAGAAAGCTTCAAAGAATATGACCATATTTTTTAAAAATTTAATGCCTTTACGCCCCTCATTGAAAAAAACGCAAATAAAGAATTTGTTAAAATTTGTCCACATTTTATAACCAATTGACGGAATTAAAAAAAATATTTTAAGATAGCCCAGTCCTTCGTGAATAAAACAGAAAAGAATTTAGCTAAATCGGTTAAGTAGTTTCTGAGAAAAAAATTCGTAGGTGAAATGTATTTTCGCAAAAAGGGGCAAAAATTGCAAACTTTGGAGGCTTGCTATTCCTTAACAAATTCGAAATCGGCAAAATGATAACTTAAACCCCCCCTAATTTCACGTGGACAGCAACATATTTTGATTAGAGCAAAGTCGCAGATGGTGACGTCCAAAAGTCATTCATTTGACGTGGAATGACATTAATGTCAATCGTCGTGAAGTCAACAATAATCGTGTTTCGTATCATTCTCCATAGTTTCAGACGCGTTTAATCGTCTGAAACGTTTCTAAAACCTCTGCATTTCATTCTTTTACCTACATGTTTACAGTAGCTATTCTAAATTTTGAATACACAGAGTTCGTGTGAAGCACCTGGTAAACCCTCTACTTTATTTCGTACCTATGCAATGCAATTTACCAAACACTGTCAGCATTGCAGCATTTTTTGCTGACACCTCTTACTTCTCAACGTAACGTTATTTTATTTCATCCACTTTGTTCTGTTCACGTGCTATCTCAGCAGTGTTTCCGGGATTCAAGATTTCAATGTAAGTTACTTTACTCGCCTTCCTTAGCTATTCGACAAAGCCGTTTGGATAATCGAATGTTCCGTTAATCAATATTTCGATAATCAAATGTTCCGTTAATCGTTGCTCTGATAATCGATCGTTCCGTTAATCAGTGTTCTGATAATCGAGGTTTCGCTGTATAATCTGAAAACTGCAGATTCTCCATGGCATAATAAATCGGAAGCTTCATTACCATTTTGTGCTATAAGCGACTGGAAATTGGATATCCACTAATGAACAATCCAAACTGTGAATTTGTTGATACATTGGTTGCTGCAGTGAGGAAACAGCCAGTTGGGATTAAGAATGTTGATAAAACGTATAATCATTTTCTTTGTTACCTTTAATGTCACATAAGATTCTATACCTTTAATACTGACGAGTGTTTCTTTTTATTTATTTTATGGATTGATAAATGAATACCATAATTAGTAGTTAATTACTAGTTCTTCACACAGAAGAACGTCTTGAATTGTGGAGCCTCATAATCGAATTTACGAAATCGACTACGAGGCTCGATGATTGCAAAAATGAAATTTTTACGAGTACACTCATCAGTACACTTCACCACAGGGTGGTCAGGTATTTTTATACAGCAATAAATACCACATGTTTAATAAAGTCGAATTTTCGAAGGTGCAATAGGGTCAATGATCATAGCAGTCGAGGCCCTTATAAAATTAATCGAATCAATCAATTAATCGAAGGTGCAAGATTGAGACAGATGCGGTTGTAAACAAACAAGATGGCCGCAGAGAATGCGACACGATCACCTTAATTTTACAAAACGTGGTGAAGGTAAAAAAGTACGAATCAAAAGGACCATTCGATTAAAACGGTGAGCGAGTAAGCCAGCAGAGTGAGCCACTATGGTGACGCGTCGTTACTAAAAGGCTAATGGAGGAACCTTCATCAACAAAATCACGAATTCATTCTTTTATTTCTCACAAATCAGCAATTTCTAAAAATGATATTTTATATAAATACGGGGTACCAAATTGCTGTTTAAAATTGTCACGTTAAAAGAAAAATAGAAAGCATCAAACATGTTCTCAAAAGTACTTTCCACAAATGGTACGCGATATAATTAAAGGAGAAGCGTCAAAAATAATGAAACTGTTTAATCCAGTATGTTTACCTTCATAATTAAAATGATGGAGCTGTTGTTAAAACAAATCTGTCTTTTAAAGTGTCACCATTCCGTTAATTTTGTAGCTGTTTTTGTAATTTGAGTTTTATTACCTGCATTTTTCCTTGTGAAGTTTTTCTCGATTTATTATGCTACATACTGTAGAGTAGCATTTGGAACAGAATACATATTTTTAAATAATTCTTTCAATTTCAATTTTAACTAACATTATTTTCTTTTGTTTAATGTTAATAATTATATTCAGATTAGGGAGGAATTCAAGTGAATTCATTATACTATGTTTCACAACTTTAGAACGCAGCTTGTTTTGGTACCAGTGGCGTGAAACAACTGACATTTTTCGGTATTTCATAACAAATTGACGAAATGGAAAAAAATATTTTAAAATATCCCAATCCTTCATGAATGAAACAAAAACAAATTTAGTTAAATCGGTCGAGTAGTTTCTGAGAAAAAAATTCGTAAGTGAAGCCTATTTTCGCAAAATTGAGTAAAAATTGCAAAATTTGAAGGCTTGCTATTCCTTAACAAATTCGAAATCAGCAAAATGATGACTTAAACACCACCTAATATTACATGGACTACAACATACTTTGAGTAGAGCAAAATCGTAGATGGTGATGTGCAAAAATGATCGATTTTGCGTGGAATGACCCAACTAAAAAATTTGCAGTTCTGTATATTTCAATTAAAACAAAAATGGACAATTGCGTAAATGATACTTGTTTGCAAAAGCGCGTATTATATTCTCATAATAAAAGTAGAAATAAGAGAATACGTTCGTTGTTCTTTCGTTATTATAGAGGCAAACGCACATTATCTTTCATCTATATTCAGCAATATTGTTTTAATTAATGCGTCATAAATATAAAAGTACTTTCCATTCATAATATCGCGTAGAAATAATTTCAATACGCGAGGAAAGGATAAAATTTTAGCTCTCAGTGAAAATAATATGATAATCGTGATGTTACACACGGGCTCAATCAATAATGAATATTTTAAATAATCCAGGTAAATATTGACAAAAAAAGAGTATTGAAGAGAAAGCTTTTTAGCCTACTTTAATACCGAATTCATACCATAGTGATTCCAATATGAGTTCAGCGAAAATTGAATCGCATCATTAAATTTATTAGCGTGTGCTTTTCAATAACACATTAATTTATTATTCACGGTATTCATGTCAAAAGACTTCGAAAAGAAAGTAAAGAATTTAATCACATGAATATCGTATTAATTAAAATTGGAATAAAATTGCTGTTATTAAACACATAATTTTTACTTATTATATTTATTTACTTTTCATATTTACATGTATGGTCATGCATCGATTTAAATTTGAAATTTAAGAAGTCAATTGGAAGGATTTGAAAGGAACCAATTATTTAAATGAGTATCTATTTATTTATAATTTTTGTACTTTACCTAGAATTTTGTAACAAAAATTTTATGTAATATTTTATTTTTTATTTTTGCCCATAGAATAACTAAAATAGTTAACATAAGAATGTCACATATTTACTCGCAATTAAAATAGTAATAGTACCGAAATTCATACTTGTCGCGCAAACTGCTAAAGTTGTTCATGGATATAATCAAACTTTCGCTACCAATCCCTCTTGCAAGACAATAAAAATGGGTCCACCAAATAAATGCATTCTCCATTGTGCGAATCGCGCGGAATGGTGTGCAACTCCCTTTCCTTCATTCATCCTTACTTCATGCCATGAAAATCTATTCTGATCCTATCTATCTTCAAGTATTTATTCCATTCGCATAAGAACCTCCGCGGCTTCGCTCATTTATTAAACGATGAGAAGTAATGACACTCTTGTCCTGACACTCTATTGTTAAATAAAAGCGGAGAGAATCAGAAACCGGTCTTGTGAATGATAGTTATAAGGTGCGATATCTAAATAATGCGCCATGATATTAATGAAGTACACACGACACAGAAGATCATGTCAGAATAAATGAACTTATTAAAACGAAGGACTTCGGTATTCTTATCTTAAGCTTTAATGCATCTCAAATTTTATTGACGTTTTTGTTGTAAAGTGGGTGGTTTATTTGTACGCTGTAGTTATTTAGAGTGTGTAATTTATGTGAAATTGTGCATTCTAAAAACTGTCATAACTTTCGTTCAAACAAATATGAATTCTGTGTAATTTATTTGACATCGTTCGTTTGTTTATTTTTAATAGCAGTTCATCGTTTTTGTTTGGACAAAAAATGTTTCAATTTTCACGAAAATTTTATCACAGTTATGACAGGAAACAATTTCTGGAGCGTTATATACAAATAAATTGGTGTGCATTTTTATATTGATAAAAGTGAATATTTTTTCAGCTACGTTACGTATTAATTAAAAAATAAAATCTTAAAAAGTGTTAAAAGTTTTCATATGTTTGCAGACCAACAGTTTGATATCAATCTGTATTACTTCGTTATTCCAAATGATATTTTAATTTCTATGCACGAAAGTATTAGTCATGTCAATACCGTGAACGAATCACAATTATTAAAATGATTCGAGTCGGACGTGATTACCGTGTATTATTATTATTACCAGAAATTACTTAAAATTGAGCGAACAGTACATCCGCCAGGTATATCGTGGCTATCAGAAGTCCATTACGTAATCCGTGTATGTACTTTACCAAAGTGTTTGTCAGAGTAGTGAATGTAATTAAATGCATTAAACCAAGCGAGCGTTATAGGGACTTGTCGCTTAATCAAGCGTACCAAAATTCATTGAAAATTCACCGATCGTATATTTCCGATACAATTGAAAAGTAACGAGAAAGAAAAGTATTCGTTCGTTAAATAAATACCAGCCGAATCGATTTGTTCCGGTAAATGAGTTACAAATTAATGTTCTCATTTGAAATCGCTTACAAACGTGTGAAACTGTATCTGTCATGTGAAAATTGTATTCAGTCTGTGCTACGTTTAATGACCAAACGTTGTCAGTTTATCCTGTGAAAGAAGATTAGATGGCTAGATAAGCACATAATCACCTCGAAATTCGAGTGAACGATCATGCGTGAATTTAAAAAAATTAGTAGATATCTACAGGAATTTTGTAACGAAAATTTGAATGTAGTATGAAAAACAAAGGAGGCAAATGAACAAATGTCTTCCATTATTTCTAAATTTACCTTGTACGATATTATCGTTCTTTGTTCCCTGCATGTTAAGTATATTGCTCATGTGTGAATACATTGGACCCATTTTTCTTCATTATTGTCAGTATAATGTACTTAGCATGATAAAAATGTACCTTGTAATACTATGTGGTATTAACAAGGAACATGTACCCAATACGGAACATGCGCCATGTTACCTGCACTCGACCTGCACTACATTACGTACATTGGTGTTTCAGAAAAATAATAAGAAGGAAATGCATTGCTTTCGAACTTTGAGAAACTAAACACGTTTAAGGAGAAATGGGTAGAAATATTTTATAGTATACCATTTAACTTGTCTTTTAGAAATTTTCAAGATTAGAAAGAACTTTTAGATTCTTTAGATTAGGTTTGTAAAACATGTGGATGAAAATATTCGTAAATATAATTTATCAGTGTTTTAAATACATGGAAAATTGTACAATGGATATATAGTTCGATTAAAGAACAAACAACAGGTACAGTGAAATGTAGAAGAAACAGCAAAAAATATTTCTGAGAAAGCCATGTACGTTAAGGATGAAAAGTTCGCGGAAAGATACCCAACCTAACTGAGCAGTGTAGATGATGTGCTACTCGGGGTAAAAAGCCATGAGGTAATCACTCAAGGTAGAACGAAAAGAAGGCAATCTTTTGTCTTTCACCACTACTAGAATTAATAGAAAGGCTGGGAAAAATACTTTAAAGTTCGTCCATGCGAAGTTTAATTGCACTACGAAAAGAAAGGTTATGATTTATTATAGACATCTACGAGACGTGAAAATTTCATTAGCTGTCATTTGTTTGAAGGTAGAAGTAGATATAAGTTTTAGAAGTACTGTAAAGTGTCATTAAAATCGGACAAATTAATTTCACCAGGATCGTGCAACTTACGAAAAATAATTATGTCCTTAATTTGAGACGATTTTTCTTCTAAAGTTTCAAGAGAAAAATGACAAATAATAATATTTTGAATAGAAGTAATCGTAATAGAAGTAATTTGAAAGTTTCGTATACGAAGTAAAATGATAAATTACATGTAAATTTTCTCGTCGGTATTGCCTCGTTTCCGCTGCGTAATGTTTTCCAAAATTATGGAAATTTTGTTTGCTTTTTGTAGACAGCTCACTTTGATAAAAGCAAACATGACAGGCTGGATCATTTGAAATTAACTACTAATCCATTAACTAGTAAAAGCAAGTTATCTCATCGTTCGAGCGCTGGACATACAAAGTGTAATAGCAATTTATCGAAAATTTTCATACATCCATTTAATCGTTACACTTGTGTTAGACAGCTGACGCAGTGAATTGCATAAGTACTATGTAATTAAACGCTTTCATTAATAATAGAGTATGCATAATACATTTTCAGAAAGAGTTTAATACAGAATGCTTTTAAATTAGAAAAATTGCTACGCACATAAAAGGTTTGCTATCAATTTATCGACTGATAAATTTTTGCATAAAATGTAGTGAAATAATAAGATATTTATACTTAATTTTTTAAGATACGTAATTTTATATTTAACGCAGCATGCATTGATCACGTCAAGTTATTCATACGTTAAAAAATCTATTATTGTGACAATTTTATGTATCGATTGCTTCATATAGCTTTAAGTTTCATTTAATCTGATATTTGTTTACTTCGAAAATGTTTCATATTGTATATGTATATTTATTATACATAATTTATACGATATATGTTTTCGATATATTTGTTTTAATTATCACATAAATTATTAAACACAATCCTGTATGCATTAACAGCATCAGTGAACAACGTGAAAATTGACGAGTAGTATTTGTGGCAGAATTTCTTATCAAAATATTAAAATTATAATTAGCCGCATTAAAACAGATCACGACCCCAACCTGATTTATCCTACTCTGCTGTGCACGCGTTTAATAACCTAATTACGTAATATTTTCATTTTTACTGAATTTGTCGAAATAAACATATTGGTTAATATTCAAACTAACTGCATTCGATTAAGGAACGGTTATTTATACAAAATGAAGTCTTGAAATATTTAGTAATGTAAAAATTTCTTTATGACTTGATAAAGAATGTTTTTGATTATTAAATCATTTTTATAAGAAATAATAAAATTTGTTATTAACATGACAGTTCTCTTATTTCTTATACGAATGATCCTTTTTATTTAAAATCATCAATTGTATAACAGTGTGAATGTTATCTTTCCAATGTTGGACACCTCAAACTATCAATTAATATGAGCAATCCAACAAACGTGCAACTTATTCAAATTTTATTGCATTTCTTGCTTATGTAGTTGGAATTACTCTGCCTTCCCCTATAATTTTATGGCGCCCCGTATATAACAACGGTAGCCAAATTGTAGCTCGTGAGCCAAACGTGGCTCTTCTAGACACTAATGTGGCTCTTACCTAGCTCTGAGGAGAAGCGGGAAAACACGCAACAGTAACAAATCAAATGTCACTTGAAATTGCAACACGGAATAATTTATCGGAAAAGAAATTTTCTAATAATTTAAAGTCATTAGTATGTTATATCAATTATTGACACCTATTATTACCCATAATGGACATACAAATGGTCCTATAATGGACTTGAAATAATCCTTCAAAAAAAAAATGAAAAATTAGTAATTTAAAGTCGTCGGTACATATCATATCAATTATATATTATGTCAATTAGTATATTAATAGCTATTATTACTAGTATTATATAAAATAAAGAAGATGACTGCCAGAAGACCTCAACCCCATCTAGAAAGAAATTCGTTAGCGTCACAAGATGGAACCCCTTTTGAAGCTTAACTGTTTCTGTAACGCTTAACTGCTCTGTAACATCAATGGTATCGGAGATATTTGAGATGGTAATAATTATTATTACCGTTATCCAACTTCTGTACAGATGGACACGGAGTACAGAAATAAACTTCAGGGCTCTTTACCAGTTACAAAATGAAGTAGCGCACAAAGGAACCGCGTGGGCGTTGAGTATCCACTTATACGGCTGTCAGGGATGCACATATATAAACAGAGACGAAACTGCCATCTAAACTAACAAGCACCTTGTAAGCCACAAAGATACTTGTGTCACCCAACGACATTTCAGTCTCTCATTTTCATCTACCTTGCGTCGTCGCTTATAAAGCGAACCCTTCAAACTCAGATCCCTACATTCAATTCTGTCCTATGCATCCACTACTTCCTATCCATAAACGAGACACATATTGCCTATTCTGCGCTCGAGTTTTATCAAACGTAAGGGAGCTGGTGCTGATGACGTATAGAGAAAGCTGTTTGCAAGAACCTCGAAAATCAATTATCAATGCTCAGAAATTCAGAAACAATTCTCTTTGTGATTCCCGATAAAACAGGCTGGTGACACTTTGGATGTTGGGACGTATTTTCTGATGCTAAAAGAATTAATTAAGAAAACAATTCATGTCTAAGGATATGTTTAATTATGACAAGTTCAATGTAGAAACAATTTTCTGATTTTTATTAAAAGCATTCAAAGAGTTTATTCGTGAAATAAAATATTTGGCTCCGTTTCTCTTAATATATGTTAATAAGCAATAAAGTTTTGAACGGTATCTAAAAGTCATCGACCCAGTATTAAAAAAAGTAAAAAATGAAGGAAATAAAAATCTGAAAGGGTGCTGATTTCTCCGAAAATATGATTCCTTTTTTACTTCACAATGTAAATGCTTAGAGTTGAAATGCCACAGGCGTTAAAACTTTCACTATTATTTTGCGTATTTCCGCTTAAACGCCGTTCTAGCAATGCATAAATTGACTTTATAACTTCGTGAACTTTATCAGTAAGAATTCTTTACTTCTATCGCCAACGTTATTTCAGCACTTGAATTTTTATCTGCGCCCCACTCCGTTTCGGGGCTTGTAGCATTACTAATTTTATTAATTCCGAGATATTTAATCCAGAGATATTTTGATCTTTGAGACGAATCTCTGAAACCGTTGTACTTGCTGTCCTTTGATACCCTATCTAATAAAAAGACTTATTGCTCTTCATCTTTTGTGCAGCCCTTGTGTGTTGAAGTCGACTACCTTTAAACACTGTATATTGAATAATTCATAACGTCACATTATTAAAATAGCTTATAATTCATAATAGTATTATTTAATGTACAATTTATATTGTAACTGTTCAGCCTTGAACATTTTCAATTACGAAGACAAATTTTATAGGTTACAAATAAAAATTCGTTCTCATAATATTATGATAAATATACCTATAACGATGAATGATAATATAGTGATAATATAACAAAGCAATATCCTGCTTACTACATTGTGCTTCCCTACTCGACAATCATTTTCTTATATAATAAACAATTTACAAATAATTCAGACGCCATGTATGCCGTCTTAATATTATCTCTACGTCAGTAACCATTGCGGATGAGGTTTTTGTATCGCCCGGACCCTTATGGTACCGAGGAGATAGCACAGTAAGTAAGGAGGATTAGGCTAACAGCATGGACTTGACAAAGTGATTTAAAAATGAAGGGGTTTTGTAAACAAGCCGTGTAAGTTATAACGATCACTTTTTTAGCACTCTATACCTGCGTAGCGTGGATTTAAGCGTGTGTAAGCGTGTTGTACACGTATCGTGCTTTGTCAAGGCAGACCGCATTGTATAGCGAAACCACGATCCCGCGATAGAACCGAACCAGCTCGACCAAACCAATATAATGGGAATACTTCTCCCGAGTGCATTCAACCTTTTGCACATTAAACAAGTGCACTGACCGCGGTTGTTCACGATCGTTGGACTGGTTGGTTGACGGTGTGCGAAACGTTCTGCGAATATGTACAACCATCGAGTTAGAAGTTTGATTTACACGCGACAGTGGACCGTGCTGTTTCTCCTCTTTCCTTCTCCCTCTTTCTATATCTCTGCGTCCCCTAGGCAAACCATGTAGTCGAATGGGGAGGATACTTTTCACGGGTGTACTGAAAGGACGAGTAACATCTGTGAAGCTAATAATTACTACTGATATCTGTGCATTTATATAGCTGCAAGCTGTACGAATCAAGTTTCATACGAACTACAAGTTATATTTATTTTGCGGACTTTGACTTGTCATAAATAGACACCCGTAGTAGAACTAATCAAATGCAGAGTCATATAGATGGATTAAAATTGCAATTTGATTTTATATGTAACATGTGTAAACGCATACAGGGTCAAGGGGACTTCAAATAATTCATAAATATTATCCGATCCAGCGATCGTAAAATATCCTGTATAATATCTGTCACGCTCCTATTATACAGAGAGTAGTCATGTTGACACCACATTAAACACATTAGATACATCTTCTGACAGATCTGGTACCTCGGACAGAAAAGTGGAATATCTTTGACCCGTTAATAATCCGTTAATGAAACATGGTCCAGTGATCTGGTGACCAATTATACCGCACCAAGCATTGACATTCCACTGGTGCTGATGGTCCATTTCATGAAGCCAATGCAGATTCTCTGCGACGCAGTAACGCATATTTTGTAAATTAACTTCTCCGCAATTTGTAAACGGTTCACAGAATTGTACTTGTATTTCTTGTCTAATATTATTTACAAAATTTTGCGTTTTGCTATCTTCAAAAATACTTAAGTTTTGATAGGCAATGTGGATGAAAGTGAGGATGTAAAATATCTGATATTCGTTCTACGTGAAAGTTACTAGTATAGATTGTGCAACAGATGCCAAAATAAAAGTATTTCCCTGAAATTTTACTACGATTACGCTGTGAACATTGAACCATGTTCTTTTACAATTTTATTGAGTCTGAAAAGAGCATGCTTGAATTCAACAGGATGTTTTGTTTCGAATAATGTTTTTGCTGTTGCAGAATTTTCATTCCGCGTACCATAAACGATTATCATATCGTATCTTTCACCGTTACTAAACATAACAATAAAAGTACCATATGGTACCTTCTACTCCGACATACTTTCACCACTACGAAGAGCCTATTCATTTTTTATTTGCTGGTCGTTTCCAAGGTTTTTTGAAGGTAATCTTACTTTCCTCAAGTACAAATCTTTCTTCATAGACTTTTATAAACATGGACGATCCATTTTTTCGACATACTAGGTCATTTTAGTTATATCAGAAAATTAACATAATGAACAGAAATTATGCAAAAGGAATTTTTTTAAGGTGATTTGATGATAAAACGAAACCGTCTACAGTTTATTTATTTTTTTAAATAGATTGTATCTATTATTTCCTTGCATGGTACATAAAATGGAAACTGTAAAAACATGTTATGAAAATTGTGAGCAACTTTCATTACTGTAATTTGGAGACGTGAAATTACTATCTCCATTTGATGAAAAAGTCAGGTTTCGTTTGTATCACTTCAATCTCCACTTCGAAAGTACGAGAACTAAAATACGTTCTTATTTCAAAAAATGTTTTATGATTACCGCCGATTAAACACAGAGCCAAAAGATTCTTTCTCTTCCTCGTAACATAAAAATCTGTGAAGTAAAATATTCTATATTCAAATAGATTTCTATTTGAGGAAAGAAAGTTGATCCTCTACTAGCCTCGAAAACGCCCAATGAATAGAAAATGAACGAGATAGTTATATAACTGCTTTGAAACCGTAAAACTTTCACATTCAACGTTTTCCATGAAAATGCTCTGTTTCCGATATATTTAAATGTGAATTTTTCAAATGATCATTCTACACGCGAAACACGCGGTTCGCTCGCAAAGTTCACAAACCAAAAAAAATTGAGTTCATGTTAGCAAAATTTTAGAATCGAGATTTTAATATACGTTCTCTTTCTCCGTACTCGTTCAATAGAATGTTCTTAGAATTATTTAGAAGTTTTAACAAATTCTGGGAACGAGGATATGTATCATCTGCCTGCACATTCTCGTAACGAATCTATTCGACATTTATGTTTGATACGAAACGCGAGATGCGCGTTATGCGTTGAAGAAGCATTTTCGAATGGCACTAAAATGAACAATTGCATTTTATAGTCTTTTGGTGACAATTCAGTCGAGAACGTTTATGCTGCCATGAAAAGAAAACTTTAAATGAAACCTGTATTTCATTGAAGTATCACGTTCGGAAAATAGTTTTCGTTCGTTATGTCAAAAACTTTTAGGTTATGTTAAAATATGTTACACTCGACAATTATGGAGGTTAAGTAATCTACTACGTAATATCGAAAAATTTCAATTGATATCCTTTAAGATGATACTTTTTTCACGTATCAGAATCTTTTTGCAAATCTTATGCAACTCTTGTGAGACACGTAAGACATGTATTAGGTAATATTTCTTACTATGGACTGAATTTTTAAATAGAACATTGTCTCTGTTTTATTTTATTGTAAGCATTTTTGTTTCTTCTAATTTTCTGATCAGTTAGTAAATATTTTTGTTCTGAATAAAATCGTAAGAAGATGTAATTTTCTTAGAATTTCTTCCATCTAAAAGGAGCCCAAATGAATAATTGTCTAAAGTTTGTTTATAAAGAATCACAAAGAACACCACAATTTATACGTAAAAATTTTCATTTATTTACAAATTGTCAACTGTTTAAAACTCATTAATTGCACGCTTTTATACAGCGTTTTGATGGATCACCGTATTTCTGCTTTTCCGAGTATTCGAGAATTTCCTGAAAGAGCTACTTCGCCGTCTGTTAATTATTAATTGAATACAATCTTGTGTTAGTTAAGCGTCAAAACAAAATAAGAAAGAAAGGCCCTATAGTTTGCGTTAAAGGTTTGCGTTAGCTGCCGGTTATAAAGGTTAAGAAAAGCAGGGTCGTTAGCTTCGCTACACGTCGGAACGTTTTGCAAGGCGTTTGCCAATGTTTGGTCTTCTAGCTTGTTGGTTAAGGTACATAATGTCAGAAGGTATACCGGAGCGAATGTGTCGTTTAAGATGCTCTAATACTGCTATACAAAGTTCTATGAACCTATAAGGATGTTACCTTAGATGAAGTAAAGCAAAACAAACGCTGACTTACCTGCGATAAACACGCGCATGCATCCACATCCGTACATTGTTCGTGCCTTTCTGAAGCATTAACATGTTGATCCAACACAGTAGCTACAACCGTGTTCTGCGCATAAGAAGATTACTTAGGATTTTAAAGATTAATTTGACGATATACAAAGCGATAATATGGATCACTGTTTTTCTCCTTTACAAAGATTTATAATATGGAAGAGGAAATTGTGTAATTTTTCTGGGAACATGACCTATATCAACTTTTCATATTTACATTTTATATTCGCAAGCTGAATTTTATATTTGTAAGGTTTTTATATTTGCATCCTGAGTTTTTGAGTTGAGTGGTATACATTTTTTTAATTTCATGCGTGACAAGAAATTGTACGAGCGTTACGTTGGTTTAAGACCGTACAAAGGCAGGAAAGAATCATACAAGACTTTTTAATATCATATCCATTAATATTTTATTATAAATAGTACATAGCTACATATCGTAAATGACATCAAATAGATCTCATACAAAAAAATACTAAATATCAATTCAATATAATATAATTTCAACAATCTGTCACATAAAGTTCCATGAAGACACTCGTGATAATTAAGCTAAAAATATTCGTTAAGATCTCAGGGAACAATTTTCTGTGGACATTTGTATTTATCTAAAGAATAATATATTTTATCGTTTCGTTCACGAGGATAATTAATTTGAGGTGAAAGTGAAAAATGTTATTGAATTAACGAGTTCGTTGATGCTTTAATAATTTTCTGTCAGGCTGCGAATTTCTAACTGGATCAAATCAGAGTTTTCACGGTATCCGGAAATTACACGTCATTGGCAGACGACAGGAATGTATAAAAGTAGGGAGCAAACTCGCGTTCACGCGCTGTATCGTGTCGCGGTATTACTTGAATTTAATTTCGACGTTTATCAGGAAGCTGAGGTGAAAGGGTTGAAGATTGAGGTTTCTGAATAGACTACTTGAAAGTTACGTTTCCACTTAAAAACCACATAAACTTTTGGTAATGAAGTTCGATTGTATAATTTGTGTGTATAATTTAATAAAACGTTTGTGGGAAAGAATGTTCTCATTACTGCTTTAATTATCACGGTGATAGCCACTGTTACTGATACTGCTCGTCATATTCGCTTTCACATATGTTATGGTCATCTTTCTGCGTGGCTACATTAATCCTACTACATTGCGATCTATGAGTTAACGCCACATATTTTTCACACACTTGCATTTGACAAAAATAAATACTCAATTCTTCTGTACTTAGTTATCAATCTTATCAACCCTTCGTCAGAAAATTCTAAATAAAATTCGCATTTCATCATTTAAACGTCAAACATTTTTAGCTTCAAAAAGAGCAAAATTAGTATAGCAATAAAGTGTCCTTCCTCATTGGAACCAAATGTTTACCATCTCATCATGAACGGTAATCTTCAAGACTCAATTTAAAAATTTGATGTTTTTATTTATTGCCCTGTGTACAAACGTCAGCTACAAAATGTACGTTCCTAATATATTGCAAAGTAACAATAAACTTTTCGTTTGCTCTATATCCATATATTCAACGTACTGTTGCCATCATTTATATTGTCGCTCCAACGAATTCTCTTCACCCAGACTTTCGCCCAGTAGTGATGCTCTGCGACCACTATAGTACTCGGAGATCTACGGACACCACCACAGAATCCGAGGCTGATGTTCTTTCCTGATTGACGAATGCGAGTGCAAATCTTCCAGTGAACAGTGAAGCAAACTGTGGATGTGTGAGTTCCTGTCTGACAGACCGATTCGGTGACACACGATATGTTCTCTGCGATTTTCGCGTGACAGCGAACTTAAATAAAAGTCACATTGAGATGATGTATTGTTCCGACAATGATATATCAACAACTTTACGATCCACACCGGAGGGACTCAACAGTCAATTGCGTTGAGAAAGCTTTTTCTGTATTGCTCCACGAATTTACTTCTGCTGCACTATCACAACATGAACTATTGCACTATTACATGGATCTATGGTGTATTTCTTTTTAGGGTACTTTAAGTGGCAGTGATGAAGAAAACCTTCAAATTAGAAAATATGAGTTTAGCAAATATTCACTAATTTAGCAAGAATTTATTAGTAAGTGTGCAAATGCAAAGGAAGTTCTCCATATGAGGAACGTCAAATCACATTTGATCATTCTGACATTGAGTTCATCTTCTGGAATAATACAAGCTATATCAGCTCCACAGAACTTCAAATGAAAATAAAGCTACGGAACAACCGAAATTGAAGATTCGATTCATTTAATGGACCCACATCGATTATGCTGTTCAGCAGACGCTACATCCTGTTAGTTGACATTAGCTGTAGGTGTAATGTAGCAATGGGTGCTGTCGACCGTAGCCAGAATATTGTTAGCTGGATGGTTCACGATCCTTGTTCTTGTTCATTGAGTAACCAACTATTGCCGTACTCGATGATGAAGTCCCGTGGCACTTGCAAATGCTGTCAATACTGTTCAGTCCGAAGTACACATTTCTGGTGCAAGTCATCTGATGTACTACTGTGGATACCTCTGCACGTTCTACTTGTCTGTAGTCGAAAATAACTAATTTTAACGGAGTCCGAACTTGAGTGCAGTTTTTGAATACGTAAATGGTTGGAAGTATGAAAAAATCAGTTGAGCAGAAACGAACTTCTGGAAGGGTTCTCGTAGATACAAATGAGGAAATGTTGAATTAAAGTTGGGGAGGAAATATTGTACATACCTTGGACAATATTCAGTTTAATATTATCATGTGCTAGTAGTAGCTATTGTATGTGAAAAACGCTAATTGCTCTACATGTTAAAATACTTCATGTCAAATGAATGTATATGTGGAAATCTACTTCCATACGTATAAAACACATATTCCGTCCGTATGTATAAAACACTCATTTTTATTAACAGTTCCATAAAAGGTAGGATATTTAATTTCACAAAGTCGTATGTTGGATGAATTACATATCATACTGGAGCAACATAAATAGAGATGCACGTGAAAACAGTACGTGTTCGTATTTTGAAAAAAGCGAGTAACAGATATATTTTTACATTTTATTGCCCTGGACTCAACGATAAGTGAGCCATCTGGAAAGTCTTGAAAAAGTGCACGGTAGAAGAATAGAACGCTGTGGAAGCTACAAGCCCCCCATTTCGCGTTCAATAAATTTGGCCATAAAAAAGGATGCATGTACGAGCTGCACAAGTCATAAAGTAAGCGTTTTCTCTCTACGCGATTGACGAATTTCAGTATTTTTTATGGACCCTTTTCAAAGACATTTCTCGATCAGGTTGTTGTAACGCAATATTGAATGTCATACTTTTGAACTGTCCACGATGAAATCGATAGGAACGGGATCCGTACCGCATCGACAAGTACCGAAAATAAATCTGAAGATTCGTGACAGGTCAAAAATGTTTATCTTGCACGCTACAATTGACGTACATTTGCAACGGCAGTTAAGTCACGTTGTATGTAAAACAAATCGAACAAAAAAATTGGTTGATTAAAAGTTTACAAATTATTAATGACTAAAACTTAATAACTATTAATGGACAAAACTATTAATGAACATTTTGTAATTACACGACGAGAGTGATATATGTTTTGAAATTATTTTTTATTGGATTTTGGTTGTAATAAAAGCGCGTTAACATGTACAAATTGCTGGACGGCAGACAATGTTGATGAGGGAACATTCTTGTCATCACTTCACGTATTAATTTAATGAGTGGTGAATAATTAAAATTTGGAGGTAAAATGACAATAAATGGTGTACTAATTATAACTGATAACAAAGGTCCGCAATTTTGATTTTAATCGATCAGATAGATGCGACAATGAGTACAGTTTAATTTTCGTGGTTCTCATTATTCGTTCCAGGAATGTTCATTTGCTTTCTCTTAAATTTAATTACTCGTTTATATTGTTTCAGTTAATATTATTTTATACAACGGTATTTATTTTATGCCATTAATTAAGAACTATCAAAACCAATATATGCCACTTAATTACATGTATCGATACTCTGTTCATTATCATGAAAGTAATGTATGAGACTTGATATATTTGTAAAAATATTAATACTGCTGCCAATTAATATTGTGCTTAAAGAAGAAAATATAAGTCAACAAAAATATGTCAAGTCAGACTGAAAATAATTCTATATAACCTAAAAATTTTAAAAATAAGTATCGTGCAAAATGGAATCAAAAACGTTACTCAGAAATGATTTGTATAGTTTTTTAAACTCAAAATGAGGCTATCATCTCAAGATCGAAATGGTTACAATGTCGTGAATAAAGGAGACCAAAAATATGTCATGAAATTTATGTCCACATCGCGCAGAGTGAAATTTATAAGCACACAGTGAAAGAAGAACGTTGTACGTGCCTTAGGCAGTTTTTCAGTCAACGAACCATCAGCGTTCTACGCCTTTGTGCTAAACCACCCTGTGCATTTTTATTACTAAACAACATTGTGAGTGCACCTGCCCACCGGCAGTTTTAAGAGAAGTTAATGACTAAAGGTTTTTAATTGCATTTCGTCCTTGCATCCTTGACTTCTTCACTGGTTCACAAAAAGTCTGTGAACATTCAATGAAAGCGATATCTCGGAAAATGAGTTGTGGAGCAGATGTTGTGGCACCATGGAAGAGTTTATAACTATTTAAAAGATAGTTATGTAATGTATAAACATAGTCAAACAAACAGTTAATAATGGAGTAATAGTTTCAAAATAAATGACTTTTGAAAAGATGCGAAGTTGCTATGTAAGTAAAAATGGTCCGTATGCAAAGGTTTAATGTGAACATTGTCCGCCATTCAGAATGAGTACCATATTAAAGATGCATAAGAACGGATGGATTGCACATACGTGTCTTTATCTTGCTTTCATGGCTCAAACGAAAGGCATGGATTCCTGTATCTATAAAATTTCTTTACTATTCCCCCCAGCTCTTGGCTGTCGCGTAGCAAAAGCACGAAGTCAACCGGCTGGAAATAACGAATTCATGAGTGGATAGGATTTATCGTTCGTATTTACATAAACAGGAAACATGGCACAAATGCATTGAGCCGCGTGACTCCCGAAAAATTGTAAATTTACGAGGGACGAATGATATTCATGCGTGGTAAATGAAATTTTACCAGAATCAAAGGTGGAAGAAGCAAAACGGCTTACAGACGACAATAAAAATTAACCACAGTTCTGATTTTGTAATGATTGGACGATAGAAATATAGTTCAAGAAATAATTATTTGATACGTCCACTTATAGCTGTGTAAAAAATTGTTAAACAGTAGGTTAATTACTAAATTAACTTCCAGTAGATTCATATTTAAATTAGAAAATTAACATGTAATGGGTTAATTATTAAATTAGTAAACAAACCTGTAATATCAAATTATTAAACTGACTTGTAGGAAATAAATTATTAAATTATTCCATTAATGTATTGTAGGTTAATTACCAAATTTAATGCAGTTTATAATGTTTAATAATGTTTATAAAGAATAACATATTAAAGAATAAAATTGTTAATAAATATGTAATGAAATTTTGCCATAACACTGGTATAATTTATTATTTTACGTGAATAAATAAAGTATAGACACAAGCTTGATTTTTTCGAAAACAAAGCCTCGAATCTAGATTGTTTAATCATTTTTGACACAGTAATATGTCAAAAAGTACTCTGTATGGTAGAAGTCTTGCAACAACGTGTGTACACATTTAAATATTCAAAACAACAGCAGTCCGTGAAATCTCAAAGGCGACCGTGTTCAGCCAAGATACGCAATTCTAAATTTTTCTCTTGAAGAAAAATCTCTTCTTTCTCTTGAAACAGAATGAATTATACTTGAAACGTTTCTACGGGTAGTGGAGAAATTCAGAGATAATTACTCGTGGAAAGGTTAAAATTTCTGCAGACGCTGTAAAAATCGTTATGAAATCTTTTTGAATCGCATGAGATTCTTTTGTAATCGGTAACGGATGGAAAATGAGTGTTCCGAGAAGTTCGGATCGTTGTTCCAGTTAGAGAAGCGTGGTCGATTGCAGTTGATCATTTCGGCATAATTATTTCTAAATGTAGAAAGAAAACCAATTTTGCTCTATTTGAAATGAAAGTTTGAAAAATGGGAGTTTTTAACGCTGGAAATGAGAATGTTTTCGGGACGTAATCATAACGAACCTTCAGAGAATTCAAATAACGCAGAGAGCATCATATGTTCTCGGCCTATAAAATTAGTTCTTATTACAGAAATCAGTAGTAAAAAAGTATACGAATGTCTGGCCAATGCATTGATATTAACCCCTTAACCTACAATTTTGTGGACATTTTCGTCCACAGCACAGCTAATCAATTACTCCTACAAAATGAAGACAATTGAAGAAAGTTAAAATGTTAGGTATATTATTCAGTGGTCCTTGATTACCATCATAAGTGAGCCCAAAATTTAATTGCAGTGAAAATACGAGGCTAATTACATTTAAACTGCAGTGTGTCACGCGTGTGTTGTTGTAGTACAAGGAGTTAAGATAGTTGCTTTAAATAAAAAAGTGAAATACTTACAAATAAATGAATTACTATAATCTTGAAGTAGTAAGAGACTCATAGCTCACCATATTATCCTACATGTCCTCATATCATCATGATGGTAACATTAAATCCTATAATAGCAAAGATAACAGTTTATAATAACAATAGCGTGTTCACAAGAAAGGTAAACTTCTGGTAAAGACACAGATCAGGCCATTTAAATGTAAAAAGGGAAGGTTAACTTTTTCAACAGTCTAGACCAAGATATCCTTTTATGCAGACGTTATCCTTGTTTGGTATGGATTTGTTGATGCATGTTTACTTCTTATCGGCGCGTTCTGCATCGACAATGAACGATCCAACGATGTACGTTGCAATATGCAGCAGTAGGTACTATCTATCGTGAATCTCGTATGCATTGCTTTCTTTAAGTATCGAAAAATACTTTATGGTTAAACATCGCATAATTTTTCTTTACAGTCTTGTCGCACACGTGTTGCATAATATTAAACTTTTACATTAGTATCTATTTGATGTAAAATCTTATTACTTAATTTTATATCTTTTTTATGATTTCACAATTTTATATTTCTTTATGATTTTTTATTTATAGTACTGAATAAGTATTAATACACGTATGTGAAAATATATGTGTATTCATATGTATTAGTATACAGATGTTAAGTGTTGAGATATACACATTAATTCCAGTCGTTTACATCTTTGTCTTTACACCTTAATTTACACCTGAACCAACTATGAACCTACCTGAACAATTATGGTTACTTAACTGATTTTAAACCTGCTTAAAGAATTTCTCCAATCAAAACTCCCACCGAAATTCGATAAGCAATTCTACAAATTATCTTGGATAAACTTGATAAACACAGATGTGTTTGATATACACAGTTATAATTAATGCATAATAATACTTTAATAATAATAAAAAATTGTGAAACCAGAAATCATTATAACCATGAGAAAGAATTAGGCCGCGTGTTCCAGGCACAACGTTAATTAGATATTAAAGAAAAGTAGAGCAAGAACAGAAAGTACCGAGGACGTGTTTAAAAATCACGCTGCTGAACCGACGCGGTGGGCCATTAATTTTAATGCTGGACTCTCGGCCAAGAACGCGTTATACGTAAACGTACAAAGCACCCTCTGCATTTTCCGCGCCAGGGTTTCCGTAAACAGACCTACCCAGACTGAACTTATGGGGCAGAATTTTGAGTTTTTATTTAGCGAGAAAGTTTCACGCCAGACCGCGCCTTCCGACCCGAGCTAGAAAAATATTCGTTTGTCTGTAACCAGTCCAGCTCGTACGAGGTGTGGCTTTTAAATAATAAGACTAATACCGTAACTTAATTCTAATAAACAAATCTGCTAACTAACTTCTCTTCCCACTGGACACATTCTACATCTGCATTTGTAGGTACAGGACCTAACTTCTCTCGATTCTGTGTATGAATAATTGAGGACGATTTGGGATTTGCTTTGATAGAGATCAATCTTCAATTTCTTGGTTTTATTATGTTTTATATTATGTTCTTCATTTTTGTATGAATGTTATTATTTGGTTATGAAGGATTTTTGAAGTGTGATGTTTGATAATCAATAAATTATTGATATTAAATAAATATTCGTATTTTTAAATTTTTATAATTTTTTAGTTACATATTTTCTAATTTTTATATTTTTGAATGTCCATAACATAAATTCTTATGCTCTGCAATTTTTATTGGTTTTGGTTCCTCTGTGTTAGCTATGTCCTCATGTTACATATAGATATTACATATTTTAATAAATAGCAAGAAAAATACAGATTTTATATTTAAAATGTGTATCAAAGTAAAATGAGAAAGTGTTCTAAATTACTGGTAATGGCGTTCTGAAGAAATAAGTCTTCTACTAGAAGTTGTGATGAATTTCACAGGGAATTTGAATTGATACATAACTCTATTACTGATCTCATCATTTTTCCGACACATGGGAGAAACACGGTGGTCTCGATCGATGTGCAACAGCGAACTAATAACGCGACGTCTCTGAAGCTTGCAGGGATTATTTCGGTTTGTCTAAGGACAATGTCTCTCCAGCCAATTCCGAGCTGTGCGACGTTATTTGATCCCTGGAAGCTTAGTTTCGCTATCTACAAGCTACACCTCGTATAAACCATTAATTTCTGTAATCAAAGGAGGAAACTGGAAAAAGAACAACCCTTCTTTGAGAGACAAAAACAAGTACGATGCAATATTTGTTTAAATAAAGTTAAATGTGCTGCTAATTTCATTAACTTTGAAATGGTTTTACATACTTCCAAGTTTTAAATAAATAATATTAACCAATTTAAAGTTGATATACATATTAATCTGTCATTTAATTTATTATTAAAATTGTTATGTATTTGCAATCTGTACAATTGCAACGTTAAAAATTAAATCAAAAAGAGTATTAATTATTTTATATGAATTATATGTTATTTTTTATTATTTTGTTATTTTGTAATTGAGAACTTAATACACATTGTTTCATTATTTCTATTTTACTAAATACATTTTTATTTTTTTACACTTTCAGTAAATTCTCAGTTTTTTTGTTAAAAGGATTGTACCGGATATTTGGGAAAATATTTTTTACACTAGGCGTCAATAACAATCAGCTCTATGATTCTATCGACAAAACGTAAAATTTCAACGTAACTTTATTGTTAACGGGCTTCTCCGAAACGAAAGTTTTAATCTGTGAAAACATTCGATGGTGTCTTTATTCAACGAAGTTGTTTTTTATTCACGATTTCAATTAACACGGCTAAAATGTTGCGACGGCTCACCGTATAATATATAATGAAAACAATGTGCAGTGCCATGTTGGCTGGTTAAAATAATATGAAAATTCAGTGCGGGATTTATTAAATCAGGATATACAAGGTTTATATACAGTACTTTTAAGACTAAAAAGCAAATGCGCTGTTTGGAAAAGAAACAATATGCTGAGTATCATTGAGCTTTCCGAACATAAAATAACTGAACAGATTATATTCGTTAAATTAATTAATCCCCGTAAAATACACGAGATTTCATTAAATTTTTGATATTACTAGATCAGTTCATATTTACAATGAAAATTGGAAATTTTTACATGAATTTTTATTAAAATCAGAAATCAATAACCAAACATTGATTTTAATAATTCTTGGTATTTGAATACTAAATGAAGTATTCAGTTTTGCATAAATGTTTAAAATAAAGAACCGATTGAAAAATCTGTAATTAAACGCTTCGTTGTATTGAAACTGTTTCGAAAGCTTTTAGACTAAATTCGATTCGAAATTACATCAAGAATCGACAAGAATTCCCAGTATTTAAAAACAGTATGAGACACGCATTTAAATTTTTGTTTAAACTAGCATTTGTATGCTAAGCGATTTCGGTCGAGGAACGCTTAAAAAGTTTTTAGTACTTGCAAATAAAACTTAATGCATTTACGTTCGTAGAGATTACAATTCAGACACGGAGTCACGAAACGTTACTAAATAAGCATTATGTTATGAATGTGAGAACGTATGTCTGACATGAGATCCAGAGAAGTTGAAACCTGACAAGAAAATGCGAATTCCCCTTCAGAAACTTTGCCCACTGTCGCAGGAATGTTCTAGTTTGTTTCTCCCTTAAAGGAATTCGTTTCCATATTACTTTGAAAAACGCAAACTTGCAAAACAGTTACCACCCTTAAAATATATATCATTTTTGAGTTACCATGTTCTCCTACCGACTTGAAGTGAATTTCAACAAACTTGAGCTAAGATAAACATTTCCACTTGCCCTGTAAATGTACTCTCATTTGGAGCTTCCGATTCCTTTACCTAAATTAGTGTGGTTAGAAAATTGTTAATTTAACTGTGTAAAGTTCTGTGACCTTATTGAAACTATTTCACAATTTCAATTACTAGATTCTGTATAGAAATGTATATGTAAAGAATGAGTTATTCTTCATAAAAATAATATAAATAGTTTAAAAGGTTGATATTTATCGTTTAAGTCAACCCGATTAATTTAAACATGTAAGTTAGTTCAAATACCTATAAATTAATATACATACAAACTCTGTTCCTTTTTGTTAATATAACACAAGTCAGAAATAAATGTCTTCAAAATTATTAAAATTATCTTTTGACCTAAGAACTCAAAATTGTTCAGAAATCACATTTACAGTTTAGAGACGAACGTTATCGGTGCAAGTCGTTTTGTAGCAGACGCGAATAATTTGAGAACACATTGCACCCACGACGTTCGATGTCAGGTGTGGCATCAGGAAACATTGAAACTGTTCGAAAACTTATTCAGCACGAACGACGCATAGAAATCGATGAAATTTGTTCGGAAGTTAGCCGTGATAATGCGGTTTCCATTATTCGAAATGAATTGAAGTTTTTAAAAGTCACGTCCAGATAGGTTTCACGTTCAACCAGAAAAAGATAAAGAAACACATTCGACCATGCTTCATCATTTTCCAGATTTATCTCCATGTGAGTACCATTTGTTTGCATCAGTGAAAGGGGCATTAGGACGGAGATTGTACGAAGAGGTGGAATAATTCGTGTGCACCTTTGTTCACGTCCCGCTTCATTTAGGAAAATGGGAATAAAAATGGCGTCAAACGTGCATTGACAGACGGGAGAGATATACAGCAATTTTGTCAAGATATTTTTATAAATAAAATATTCTACATTACGATGACTCACGTACAAAATGTAGTCTCATATTAACAGTAAAAATATACTGTAATATGTATGAATTAATGATTGTGCAATATTTTTAATTCACCTCTATATTTTCTTGAATAGGGTAAAAAATATGTGTACACCTTCTAAAAGGTGATCCCGATTTTGCTAAGAAAAAAAATTATTTTCGAATCGTTTTTTACTATGTTGTATACTCTACACCTTGAAACTCTAGTTTTAACTTTGTCTTTATCAAATAGCTACAAGTGGGTGGAAAATCGTGCATCGCGTTAAAGAGGACATCGTTTATATTCATAGCGAAAAGATTAAACGTCGCTATTTACCTAAAAAGTCATTAACAAATTGCAAATTTTAGTCAGTTCATGTACGTTTCATTGGCCATATTTTAACGACTGTCGGAAACTTTTATGGCACTCGTACGGCGATCTTAAATACAAATTATCGTTAGTGCCTGTGGCGTTCAAAAGTTTCTTATGCGAATTTATATGCACCAAACTAAACAGGTTACAAGTAAAAATTGCTGGAATTTAGCAAGATGTCAAAGTAATTATTCCCTGCGTTACTAGCGGGATAAGTTGATTAACGCTTCGAGCATTTTTAAGCTACCTTTTTCATATGTATTCAAGTTTAATATGTATCAATACCATTACACACTTGCAGTTTGATTTGTTAGGTGTATCAGTCAGAACTAATCGCAGCTACAATATTAGATCAGACAAAGAAAGTTAAAATGTCAATATAGTATTTTGAAATCGACTATGCAAATTGTAATTGGAACTCCAAATGGAAACGTATTAAAAATTGGAGTAAAATTGGTTACAGGTAAAGTACGAATGCGTCACAGTAAAGTACAGAGTCAGACTCATCAAGGGTTAATATAAGAGCAGTTGTCCCTCAGTTTATTAGAAAATTATTTTAACACCATGTAAATTATAAATTACATTAGTACCACTTTCTTTTACATAAAGAAATTTGTACAATTTATTCTATATAACGAAACCCATTTGAATTCAAAGTATGTCAGTTTTTTGATAGTGTGCTAATGTAGGAAATACATAAGGAAGATACTCCTAAGTACTTGTACATAGAAAAGTGTTTTTTATTTTTGGCTCTTCCACACGAGAAGTTTCATCAAAATCTGGATAGGTTCGTTCAATAATCCTTCGTGAGACTGCACATAACCAGGAGGAGCTGGTCCATTGCGCCATGACCAGCATCGTCTGCATCAAGTAGAGTAGAATTCTTAGTGCACATCTATATCATCATGAGAACTGACTACATAAAGAGCCCATCTCCAGTTTGATCATTGGTAGCTTCGGTAACGTAGGTACATTACACCTGCGTTCGTACCCATCGGTTACTTATGGCACGCTGAAAATGACTGAAAAAAGTACTTCAACCGTGAATTCCTCGTTCACATTATCGTAAATTGATTTTCTAAAATTGCTATCTTTATGTCAATTTGATGTATCATATTAAATTTTCTGTTATTATTCAGAAGTCTCGTACTTTATCATTGGTTGCATTCTGTGCTGAAAATCATAAATCTGATACTTTTTATGGGGCAGTAAATTCTCTTTTTATTTCTGACAGTTAAATTAAAAACCCAGTTACACAAATATTTCTCTTATAATTTAAATAATGTACTCTGACAATATTTAGTTAAGTAGTGAAGTATTCCATAACTGGAGACGTTAAATCGACGTAAATTTCTGAAACAACAAAAGCTAGATATTATAGAAGTTAAAGTGTTAGAAGGAGAAGAGCGAAAGAAAGGCAGACAAATGTGACAGAAGATCACAAGAAGAGTACAAATGCGATAGAGCAATTTGCGGATAGATAAACACGATAACTGTTATTTTATTCGTTAAGAGTACAGAAATATCTGAAATTGTTATAAAAAGGCGGCACTTTCCCGAAGCTACACTTCTCGATACTATTTCCGGATTTTTATCGGATAGAGAACATTCAAGAGGGAAAGGAACTCGCCACTTTGCTGGCAGTTAAAATGCTGTCCAACTTGCCCCACCAGAAACTCTTGAACTGCTCAAAACTTGGCAACCGTTGTCGAGCGTGCTCCAATCTGGCTACATATTGTGTCCTGTTATTAGAATTTGCTTTTTTAACGAGTACATTATTGTTCTAGGAAAAGTATGACTTTTGAAACTACTCCGGAAGTTCTTGCGCTCGAAAGTTTCTCGATATCTGGGAAACAAGTAACAGCGACCCAAAACGATGTAACAATCAATAACGATTTAACGCATTTAATTTTTGCGGTTAAATTATTGAGTGAAAACATTGATGAAGCCTCAGAATTTCTTTCAAACTTAGTCGGAAGTTATTCGATTAATGTAAGAACGAAACCATGTGTGAATGCATTGTAAAATTGTCTAAAACACACTCACCCATTTAGACATATCTAAATAATACGTGACATAATCACGTATCAGTTAAAAGACCAATTACCAAGTTTCAGTGTTTTCAGATTTTCAAAAATGCAAAGTTCCAACTTCAGAACATAGCGTAAAATACTGGCGGTTTTTTCTCACAGGTAAAGTGTTAGAACAGTAAATCGTGTTAGCAGTTTGTATAGTCGTAGCACTTCATTTCAAGAGATTACTTTGATCTCGTTGGTTAAGTAACGTTGATTTCCGCAGTTGAAAACGGTTTAAGTTATAGCAGTTTCTTCCGTGATAATCGACTATTAGCTTGGCGAGTTAAGTACGTATGCACTATTATCGAGGATGAAAGCAATTGAGGTAATCGATATTTTGCGGTTCGGTTATATAAGGAGTTAAGAGGAATTCTCGTCTTATCCTAAAGAAAGGTAGAGACACCGAGGGAAAAAAGGAGTAAGAGGTAGATGCTGAAATTGAGATGCCTTATCTTGAGGATGAGAAAGGAGTCTTCCGGATGGAGTGCAGTTGGCGAAGCGAGGTCCTGTAAAAATCTCTCGGGGAATAAAAGGGGATACTGCTTGCCGGGAACCAAGCAGTTTCACTAGGTCGAACAACCAGGTTTGTTCGTATTGCGTACCCGAGATTCCATGTGCTTCCCAGAATTCGTCCTCGTGGAAAGTAAAAATCGAAGGTGGTTGGTTCGATGGGAAATTGCTTTCGCGGTCTCCTCGGATCGCTGGAAAGCCTCGGACTCTTTCAGATCTTCTACTGTTCCTTTATTTTTTTCGCTAACCTAACTTGACCCTCTTGCCATTCATGAGCGACAAAAGACAGCTGCAAAAGAGCTGATGCACGATTTAAAGAGTGGACTGTGTTTTCTTAGCATTACGCTTTTTTTGCGAAGCTTCTTATGAGCAACGAGCTTTCACTTGTGTCATTCATGATTATAAACTTGTGATGAAGTATCCTTTCTATTACATACGGTAACAACGCTAAAGGCTTTTTTACTGCTTTTATTCTCTTTGCGAAACTTTCAAGTTTAACGTAATGTACTGTTCATAAATGTGAAGGGGATAATTAAAGAACGTTTGCGAAACGCGTAAAAAAGTTCGCTCAACGAAAATAAAACGTGAAAATTATTTTTTGCTTTATTAAACGGCCTTAATGGAATACGCGAAAAGAAATCATATTATTTGAATATTACATATCTCTCGTTTGTTACTCTCGTTTATACTGTTTTTATAGAAATTCCTATACTTTTGTCACTTTAGAGTTCGTTAATAAAACACTGATGTAACAAGAAATATTATTTCAACTAAAATTAATAAGGTATATTTGTTGATAAATCGTATTAATAAACCGTGTACATTAATTTTAATGGCAGTTTAAATCAAAGCTATTATTTTTTAACCTTCCATCACTAAAAAGTTTTTTAATCTTCAACTACCTCTTAAAAAGTCTTGAATATTTTCAAAATGAAAAATATTTCTTTTGTCATGGAAAATTTTTAAGATAAGTTTGAAAGTCAATGCAGCTTCCTGAAGCTGATACAGTAATTTATACACCAAGATTTTGAAGTACTGCATATTATGTACCGTTCCATATTGCATGTGCTTATCCTACATTATAAGTTTAGGAGACATACGTTGCCCATGTATCGAAAGTTCATACAACGGCATGACGAACATCCTATGGATGCAGCAAACAAAGGACCATTTTCAGCAATATCTTGTTCACCCGATCAATTTAGTTTCAGATGTATTACGCTATATCGAACCATATGAGCTGCATAATTGTATGCATATAAGAGAGAATCGTAATATACGGTAGTATCTGCACTGAAAAGTTGGCTGAAATTATTTCGTTCCATAAATCACGTGCCATTGAGCCATTCGTTTAATTTATACGGTACATTATTGGCTGGAGGATACATTTACGGACTTTACATTAAGAGTAGAACTAGGACTAAAGTAGAACTTGAAATATTGGCATCTTAAATAGGAGAACAGAACAAGGATTATACATCTGACAATAGTGAGTGCTTAATAAAATGAACAAATCATTGAAATTAACATGTAATATTCTTTAACTCCGAACGTTTATACGAAGTTTAAAAACTTTATGCAAAGATTGAAAACTAAATTTATACAAAGATTGAAAACTACATTTATAAAAAGTTAGAGAAATTCCACAGGGGCCTCCATAAATCTTCGCAGCAATGATATATTACGACTGTATAAGTACATGGTACTTTTATGTGGCTCCTTTTGTACAGCAGTGCATCGCGAAGAATGTAAACGAAACGTAGCAAGAGCTTATGGAATAACCTAACACAGCATAAGCACCCAAGGTATCTAAATGAATTGATTACAGCGCGTGCTCGTGTGTGCATGCATTTATACATTATACGAAAAGTCTCGTTATATTTGATCAATTCTGGTTAGCTGAGCAACTGTACCTGCGTAAATCTGCGGGAGCATACAGGGATGTGTGTACGACGAGCCATTGCAGTCTGTTTTTATAGAGAATCTGGAGCCGCCAGAATGTTAGAAGGTGAGCCAGAAATTACCTTGGGATATCTACACGAAAATGCTGAAATTTCAGTAGAGGATAGGCAGTCAGGTTGCCAGGGGGTAGAGGTCAGTCTCGCGTGATGGCTAACGAGCCTGGTGATCGTTGAAAGAGAAGTGGAGTAAAAAGGAAGAAAGCTGGCTTGAAACGCCAACATTGCGGGCTTCAACTCGCCGAGCATTTCGCCTGAAACAATTTTACGCGGCGCACTTCGTGTGGTACGTTACTAGACTGCCTGTAAACAGGTAGTTAATAAACAGGTTTTATATTTACTTCGTTTAGGTGGATAAACCGTATACGCTACTCAAACCGGTATTGTTTTGCTTCAATTATTTTCAAACTATTATTTGGATAATCAGGTAATGGTTCGGTAAGATATTCAGTTAATTTAGTTTCTCGCATTAATATTTGGTTGTGGTACTATTCTTGCTTCTCTTGTTTTGAATAAGAGAAGATTTAGGTATGTGATATTAATTTGTCATATTTCGAAAGGTTAGAGATTAACTCACTTGCTGTCAGGATCTTTAAATGGTAATTTGAATATAATCTTCTTTGTCACTTGCAGTATGATCATATTAAATAAAATGTATATTCGGCAAACACATTATAATTTTTAAAATTATTTGTTGTATCAATCTTGCCTGACTTATGAAAGTCTATTACATACATGTAACATACATGTATAAATTTACAATTTATGTGGTAAGACAAAAATGTGGTAGTTAAACGAAACGTCGTATTTTCTTACTTTAATTAAATCTATGTTAACTAAATCTATTACAATTTTACAATATTAAGATTGTTTAAAAATTTCATATTAATATAATTTGTTATATTAATTCAAATGAATATAATTTATTATATTAATTCAAATGAATATAACTGGTTTGAGCAAAAATGTTCACGATTTATTCGTGTAAACATTAATGCACAGCAGCGGAATACGGCAGGAGTATAGTCAGACAAGTAGAATAGGTCCGAAATTGCAGCAGTTGGCGACCAGACAAGTAGAAAGGGAGGGCACGGTGTCCTACATGCTCAAAAAGGTAGAATAAGGTCATGGATAATTGTAGTGGTCAGCCAATTGGAATTGAGTTGATAATACCGTAAGTGGTTAGACAGATACTGTAGGGAACATCGGCCATTAGACAACTAGTCTAGAGTAAGTAAAGTGTCTGACATGTACCGAATTGGAAACTAATTAAATTGAATACATAAAGGTTAACAAAACGTAATTCTATATTAAACGAAGTAAAATGATAGTCACTTTAATATAATAAAGCAGAAAAATTTTGTGTTCATATCCATTAATTAAGTATAGCTATATTACCAAATGGCAACGTTATGCAGCAGTTTTCAAAATTTTACTAAATGTGAACAAACATAGGTCCAATTGAAATTTAATTACAGAATGGAAATTCCTTGCTTCGACTTATTTGCAAAAATGAGGAAGTTGTAATTTGTGGTAAATGAAAAATTTTCATCATGCACCGACCTTTTAATTCACGTTTTATGATTGCCTCCACCGATTTTTCGACGGAATAAAAATTTTTTCGATAAGATCAATACTGGAACCTATACATACATTCACACGCACGCCGTAGGTCGTTAGTTTTCTATGGTCAATCATTTACGGCTTTTCCGTGGAACTATCCGAATTATCCGGTTGAAATAGGCAAAGGGTGAAGGAGAACGAGATTCAAGGTTCCCCTTGGGATTCGGACTTAACAGCCTTTGGTGAAATGTGTCGTTCTGGTGGACGGGTTCAGCAGTCCCTCGTTCTTCTTGATCGATTCGTATTTCGTTCCTGATGCAACTTCCTTCAGCTTTTGCTCGGATGCTTCCTGTGAATTCACTTGTAACTCTGATGTGAATTGCATGGAGTTTCCTTAGAAATAGATCGATTGACTTTCACGTTTGCTCTCTACCGAATTTTATTTAACTTACTTTATTTTGTTCCCTTCTGAAACCAAGACAGATCAGTTTCGTCAGTTAAAAGAAATTCGATTCACTGAATGCAACGCTAACTTAATCATTTTCACATTTTGACCTGGATATTCTGTATTGCATGCAGTTACAGGAGTATAGTAATGGATCGCATTTCTTTAAGAAATCACTCATTGCATTTGTCTTGCAATGTTAATTTAATTATGTTCATATTTTAATCAAATCATTCATATGTATTACATGAGTTAATATGTAACTACAGGATAAAATATAGTTTCATAGTGAATCTTCTAACATGGGACTTCTTTAACAAATCATGACAAGATTTCAAAAGCTGTCTGCGTACTTCACAAATATAAGCTCGCTGAAGATGTCCAACCCATCAAGCCAGTATGTGGATAAACACACACACACGGTTAGTTACGAAATAAAACAGCATCCCTGCAACTTTTAACAGCTGTGTAACTGAGATAAGCTGACATCTCGTATTTGAAGAGATCTTTATATTACAACTTTATCTTATAATTAGGCTAATTTAACATACATGATGTTCAAACAAATGTTAATGACGCAGTCCTCAGGTAGCATTTACTATATTCATAATTAGGCTACCTTGACTTGCACAATATTTAAGCAAATGTTGACGATGTAGTTCTCAGTTAGCATTTACTGTCTTCATAATTATGCCACTTTATCTTACACGACATTTCAATAAATGTTAATGCAGTCTCTTAGCATTTACTATCTCCATATGAGTCAACTTTAGCATACACGATATTTCAACAAATGTCAAAGACGTAATCTTCAGTTAGCATTTCTTATCCGTGATCTAAATCATACAAGAAGTGATATGTTATCTTTCACAGTGAAAGACTAAATTGTGCTAATATTTATAGGAGAGGATAGAATGTACTCCTTGGGAAATTGAGATATGGTGTCGTAAGACAAATGATACACGCTACTTTTCGCAATGCACGTCGCAGTAGTATTGAACTACCTTTAGCTAGTATATGTTCGCACAATTCCAATTCCATTTAGAATAGACTCGTACAAGTTTCGAATAGTTTCTAGTATAAGAACGGACGCCAGTGCAATCACACAAGGTAATGTCATATGTTTTAACCCGGACTGACAGAATTGAGGCAATATTTGAATAATGTAATCCTTTTTCTCTTATTTTAATTATGTGACTATAGGTACATATTGTATTTTATATTTTCCACATAAAATGTTACTCTGTATCATTTTAATGAAATATCTAAATTTTTACAGCAACATTTTCATAAAATCTATATATATTACAAGTAATGTGACGCTCATGTATTTATTAAAACAGACGGATATTTCTGAAATGTTCTGTGTTACGATCTGAAGGCAAAAATGACAGGAACGTGTGATAATTTAAGGGAACTAGAACGAAATATATAGAGAATGTACAGGCTACCGGAAGAAATATGTTCTGGTGAAGTTTCAGTTTGACCAGAAATGATTCATAACCACAGAACTACTGAATCTGCTATTTCATCGGATTCTACAAATTTTCAGAACGCGACTAAATTTAGTTCCTAATATGTCGAGTTTCATGTATAACGTATTCAATAACTTCCGCTAACCATATTGAATTTAATAATTATTATACTAATGACCTAACTGTTGTTATTAGTTTGAACAGCTAACATATATTTTATTATGCACCATATTTATTATTGTACAATTTATGACTATTCTTTCTTTCACAAACCAGAAATACTTTCATGTAAATCTCAAAAAATGCTTCTACACGATGTACATTTACCGCCTACGTCTAATTTAATTATAAGCGATTATTTCAATACTTAAAATTATTTTACAAATACCAATATCCTAAGATGTGGAGTATTCATTTTTGACCATCCTTCGTAAAATTCTAGCTGAAAATTTGACGGGCTAAGTCCCTATAGAGTCTTCAAACGCGTAAATGTCAATATTTCACGCTTTCACGGGATCCTTCAGGTAAATAGCGATGGATTGGTTCCGTGTGATAGCTACCAGCTAAAGTCTGGATACTCGTGCGTATGTACGCTTCATTCGATCCGGTCTCGATTCGCGTTCACCGCGCATCTTTCGACGAGTGTAATATCGAAAGCGTAAAGTACATAGGATGTCATCTGATCCGGCTTCTCAAGAGCCAAGCTATTCGAGCACACAAAACCGTCCTGCTGGTTCCAACGTCAGAAAAGACGTGCCCGTACTGTGCAGAATGTCTGGAACGTTTCCGTAACACTATCGACGAATCGTGCTGGGATTACGTGCACGTTTATCTATTCGTATTCCATGCTCGTCAGTAATATGTTTCCTTTCCTCTTTTCCTAATATAGATATTGTACACATCGTCGTAAATTTGAATATATCTCGAGACTCTTTCTGCTGTGAAGATATGTCTTTACAATATCACGAGATGCGAATACAATGTTCACATTTTTTGTTCATTTTGGTTCCTATTTTTCTTCGGAGATTTTGCTGTTGAGATTTATCAGCAGATTCTTCTGAATCTGGTTTATTCTAATAAAGTATAGAGGGGGTTGGTGTATTTATGCAACACACTGTGTGTACACATATGTTATAACATATTATAATAAAAAAGTAAATACGTATGTTATAATATATTATACTAGTAAAGTATGTCTACATATATTACAGTATATTATAACAGAAAAATATTTATACACATGTCATAGTATATTATAATGGAAACGTATGTGTACATATGTTATGATACATTATAACAGAAAAATATGCATACATATGTGATAATATATTATAATAAAAATTCACACAGAATATATATAATATGAAATTCATAAGAAAGTGTAAAAAATATAAAAGATTATATAGAGATGTGTAACATATATGTCACATATTAATAAAAAAGTAAACGACATTTTCTCGTACAGAAAATTTTGTATTTTTAATTTAACTTCGTATCAGTTTTATTGCTGGTAGAATATTACACCATGTATTGTTACTTGCAGCACCGAACTAGCAAGTTAGTACCGTTACTAAACTCAGGGAGTTAGAGAATCATTCAGAACCATTCTAGCGGAATGTCTGAACGTCCTGTTTGCTCCTTTGCTTCAGAACCTTTACAACCAGTGAACGAGTTTCGTCCATTCAGATCAGTTGGATGTCGAAACAATTACGGTTGTTAGCGAGAAGAAACTATAGTTTAATTGAACGATAGTTGAGTCGAACTCGTTATCATTCTTGGTGGCTGATCGATATTTTGGCCGAAACATAGATCGCGTTTGACTTATATATAATCGATGGGAAATGGTATTAGAAGTGATGGATATTCAATGGTAACATTAGGAATCAGAGGCTGCGAATTCTGGAGATCTCTATTGACGTTTATCCCTATGAATTACATAGCGGCGTAACGTTTGTAATTCATGAGCTATACATTTGTCACATCATGCGATAAACGCGTGAAACATGAATTTACATGTTTGAAACCGTTGCGTAGTTGAATTCATTATATCGAGATAACTACGTTTAATAAATTTTCACCTGGATAAGCAATATTTTGATACGTTGAGCTAGAAACACAAATGGAATAAGCTCTACAGATATTAGTAAACAGTAGAGGGAAATAAATATAATTTCTATCAGCTATAAACAATAGTTTCTATTAATAATCATACAGTAAATAATTTTACAAGAAATAATCCTACAGTAATTACTGCTTTTTAACTTTCTTGTTATTGCAGAAATGTATTATACATTTTGTTTATTAATTAAAATTAAAGCAACAATCATTATTCTTATTTTTTATTATCAATAATTAGTAATTATAAGTAAGTAAAAATTGTTAATTAT
This sequence comes from Megachile rotundata, assembly GCF_050947335.1. Classification (NCBI taxonomy): domain Eukaryota; kingdom Metazoa; phylum Arthropoda; class Insecta; order Hymenoptera; family Megachilidae; genus Megachile; species Megachile rotundata. Next base: position 12,660,223 of record NC_134983.1, read on the forward strand.
TACAGAATTTTTACAAATATTTTATTTACTCAATAAGCCGTGCACACATTATGTCTCTATTCTATCGTTTGATTGATTTAAAACATTAAGTCTATGTATAAAATAAATTTTGCAACATTAACGATCTATGCGATTCATTCATGAAATATAAACATAGACCATATAATATTCGTTCAGCATTGAGTTATAGAAATCGGAGACAGGAGCAGTCACGCAACCGTCAATCAATACTGCGTATTAGAGCTAAGCATCGCAACACAAAAGACACAAAAGTTGTCTCCAGCAAAACTAAAAAATTATTCTGTCATAATTGATATATTTTTTAAAAAGTATTAAATTATTCACTTTCTAAATTTCTGAATTTTCATGTTTTTATATTTTATTCAATTTTTAGTTTTCTAATACGTATTCAAGTTTTAATATTTTTCGGTGTTCATCTCTTCACTTTCGTTTTTTACATTTTCCCCAGTGAAGTCAAATTGAGCTTGGTGTTACCAACTCCTGATGAAATAACTGCACAATTAATATCGAATGAAAAATACCTAAAAACGTTTACAATAAAATTTTCGCAAAACGTAAAAGCTAGGTTAAGTTTCACGCTGTGGGAGAATAGACTACGTGAAACATGATGGATGGTGTAATTGATAGCCAGGATAAAACACATTTTTCTATCTGTGATTCAATTAATAAAACCTTTGCGACACAATCGACTTGCAAAGTTTCGATTTTATCGGTTTTTCGACATTTCGATTGCACGCAACGCTTCAATGTAACACGTATGTAGATCCTTTGTACTGATTTCAGTAGTTTCCCTCTATATACCTCGAATACAAGCGATGCAATTTTTTTAAAGCAAACGCCAAAATTTTTTTCCAATACTTTTAGTAGTCTCAAAATATTTCTAGCCATTTGTTTCCGCAGTTTTGTCGGAATTCTTTTTCAATACGTAACTGGCCTGTTATTGAATTATTATTTTAGTTACTTAGAACAGGTGGTTTTTAGCGGACAAGCAACAGTATGCAAGTTAAATCGCGTTAAGTGAAAAGGATTAAATTTTAATAAAGAGAGGACAATTTGTTATGAAAGTTTTACAGGGTAATTTTAAACTCCTTCACAGGATTATGTATGTGGGACACTTAATATGTCACAACTCCATTATTTATAGGACTCTTAATATAAAATTTCGTAGGGATTTGCTAACAAAATCATGCTTCATAATATATACTCGAAAACTTAGTTTTCAGAGTTCATTTAAGTATGCAATTTACTCATTTATTATACATGTGCACAATATAAATATATCTTACAATTAAAGAAGTATACTCTTCTAGAATACCAATAATACTAATACAGTGTCACTTAATATGTGAGCCCCAGTTAAACAATCAGTTCCGTTGAAGACAGTGCAAAGTTCGTAGTAAACACACGTCTTATGTGACCTGGTTTATGAAATACAACTTGTGCCGTTCGGTGTCTAGTTTCCTTCACGGCAGGTACTTAAAATGACTACCTTGCATTTCGAAGCGTGCAGACATCTTGTCATTGATCTCGTTACTCTTCCAATACTTCTCGGTGTTACCCGTAGTTGTTGAACGCCGTGTTCAATTCTGTGATACAGTACTTCAATGTTCTGAATAGATATTGTGTATACAATGGATTTCGAGTGTTTCCCACAAATAAGAGTTCAGTAGAGGTAAATCTGCGGAACGAGAGGCACGCGTAGTAAATCTCTGTGCAACGCGTTCTTCAGAAAATTGTCTATTTACTAATTGAATTTTAAAATGTTTTTTAATGGCTCTTTTAGGCATAATTATTTAAGTGACATAGTTTAAATGACTATTATTGTGCTTGTTTTCATTCTTGTGTCCTTGGTTTTTCAAGTTGTTCATTAATTAAGCACAGTGTGCATCAGACTTGGATGTTAATTAAATAAAATATTAAGAAAATGATTATGTGAAATCTAACAATAGTGAGTGATATATTAAGTGTTTTAGAAACTTCTGTTTCATATTGTTGAACAAAGTAGTGTCAATGTTAATGTCAATGTTAATGTCAATGTTAATGTCAATGTTAATGTCAATGTTAATGTCAACGTTAATGTCAATGTTAATGTCAATGTTAATGTCAATGTTAATGTCAATGTTAATGTCAATGTTAATGTCAATGTTAATGTCACTGTTAACATCAATGTTAATGTCAATGTTTTTGAAACATTTGCCTACAAAAATGGAATCCACAATTTTTTTATAGTCAGGTTTTAACAATATTATTACTAACGCTGAAAATTGTATTATTACTACAAATTATACTATTAAAATATACATTGTATATATTTATACGTAAGTATACTAAAATAGATATAACGCATTAGTCAGAATAATTCAACCACATTATAATTCATTAATACATCCTATTATTCTTTACTTTACCCTAAATAAAATGTACCCCAGCTCAATAAAAACACAGATGCTATCCTCGCAAATTTTTCACAGCATACATGATATATTGTACGTTATCGCTACTCTTCTAGTTCTGTCTTGAATATTCGCCTTAATTTAATCTCGCATCCATTCTTTTTAATTAAACTATCGATCGGCAGACCTACTAGTGTCTGCTATTCTTTTCCAAAAGAGATCAGCCTCATGTTACACTCTATCTATCCTTTGAAATGTTTTTTGTTCGATCAACGTACTGGGAAAATGCTTCTCATATAAACCTACCTGATAAACTGCATTACATTCTATTTAGCCTTTGTATGAAGTACATACAATGACTTTCAAATTCAAATTATTTTTCATTACCATTTTAAACATATCTATTATACAGAAGTTTAAAGCTTTTGTTTACGAAATAAGACAAAATAAATCAATAGAAGGATTGAGATAAATTATGGCTGTAACAGGTCTACAGGTTTATTTGCAGGACATGAAACATTATTTGTAAATAGAGCGGAAGGAGTAGTATCGGCTTCATTTATCAGAATTATTGCAATAAAAGTCAATGTATCTTATAAACACGGTTATGTACAATTTTTATTTGTAATATCTTTTGTCACCGTTTTCAAGTAATTATTAAGTGGATAGAATCAATGAATTATTTAATATTCAATACGTTGATTAATTAATGAATCAATGAATTATTAAATTCCTAATAAATGAATTAATTATTAAATTCTTAATGGATAATTAGATTATTAATTTCTTGATGAATGATTGGATTATTAAGTTCTTAATAAATGAATTAATTATTAAATTCTTAATGAATAAATTTATTATTAATTTCTTAATGAAGGAATGGATTATCAAGTTCTTAAAAAATGTATTATTCAGTTCCATATGTGGAATTTAATTATTAAACACTTGACAGATGAATAAATAATTTCTGAACGAAATAATTATCAAGTAGCTAATGTATTAACTATGAAACACTTAATTAAAATGCAAACTGCGGTCTGTGTACATCTATCACGCATGTCATCCAAAATGCGAACATCTTCGGAGCGCTCGTAATTCCGTGAAGCTCGTCATCAAAATTTTCAAGAATATTCTCGAGGTTAAGACAAGGAAATTTGATTTTTCCAATTTACTAAAGTGTTCGTAAAGTATAATCAACTGATGCAGAGAATCGTTCTCATGTCACACGTTTTTGACCTCAGCTACTTTCCTTCACCCGAACACACGTTCCCGCTTTATGACACCTGTTTGCTGGCGTAGCTTTCTTCATTCTCCTGTTGCCATCTTCTGACCATTCAACCTCTTGCCGTTTTCTCTTGCAGCTTCACCACACGTCCAATATGCTGTTGCAGCTGATACGATGCCTTGTCAGCCTTATCTTGTTAGATGAATAATTAATCAATCGTAAAACGATCACCCTTTGTGCTTCTGTAATAAAAAGCGAACGAAGAAACATCTACTTTGAAACTTGCATTTAAACATTTCTTAATATTTTAATAAGTTATGTGATCGACTATGTTTATGTAGTTAGGACGTATCGGAGTCTGCAGACATGTCATTTGATCTAGAGGTACAGAATGTTGTCTCTAACGTGATACTCAATTTTTCAACAACTTAGAGCTGTCTGATAGAAAAAGATTCAGAACAAAAGTGACACCTAACTTAAGGGTTGCAGCTTAACTTAATTTAACCTTATCTAACATGATACTCAATTTTTCAACTACTTACAGCTATCTGATAGAAAAAGATTCAAAACAAAAATTGCACTGTATAGAGTGTGCAAGAGATCAGTATACAGTGTATAGACTAAACAATTTACATTTGCTTTGCAGTCTTCAATATACCATAAATACAGTAACCAAATCTAGTCATCGTTAAAGTGTTACCAAGTGTAACTTTGAATAAAATCTTTTGATGAATTTTATCAGCTTCCATATTTCACAAATGTATAAATGTTATCATTACACGTTTAATACCTGAAAAAATAACTGCAAGTACTTATTACAAGTACACAATGCAAATAATCAAACGTCACGTTTGGACGTCATTGCCAGGGAAATCGATGTGTTTGCTATTTTGTATTATTTGTTAGAAATTCCGTGTGTTCCATTTGATGTTAGATATGCAGTTTGAAACAGCGTCGAAATAGGCGCGCAGAAGGAAAGTGGTTTGCTTCTGTAAAGCAATGACACACGACAAATCGTCTAGCGTTTCGACAGGAATCTCAAGGTAGATTTATTGCTCGCTGGTGTAAAGGCACTCACAGAAAGCATTTGTACTCGCGACACTATTTCAAAATGTTCGACGTTGCGTTGCTTGCATTCGTTTCACATTAGCATTCTAAAGCATTCGACCTTTGGGTTGCCAGCGTTTAGTAAAACTGAAAAGAGATTTCGACGATTCTAAGCTTTCTCTCTAGACGTTAACGGTTACGTGATTTATGCATGAAATCACTCTCCACCATTTTCTGCGATAAAATTAACACGTACTTGCACCAATATTCTGTACTCTACTTCTTATGTATTTTCTATTTTTAACATCTTTAGTCAGTTGAGTCATTTTTCTCCATTTTTGATGAGACACTGAACTGTCAAATTTTGGTAAAAATGAAGCGCTTCAGTTTGCATCGGTGAGTTATAATTCACGAACAAAATCAATACTTTTACTTCTAGAATAAATTGTGATCAAATAACCATGAAGAAAGCAGACTGCTTCTTTCATTAGATATCGATTTTTTCTGGTAGAAAATATAACTATTTTATTTTGTATTTATAATTTGGTAAGTATGAAATTTGGAGACCTAATTTTTTCTTGAACTATGTTGTCAATGTCCCTCAGCCTTTTTTCATTGAATATAATTAAATTGTTTCCTGATTTTTGTTGACCTTTTTTAAATTAAACATTCGTCAGAGCAATCGAAACACAAATAGATAAACTCAATCGACTCGATGGCAGGGTAACAGGTGCAGTTTGGTCACGATAAAACGAAATCATGTCATTAAATTGTACCATTAGGAAGCAACACCCGATGACGTTGCAGCATTCAGGATTCTGTTTTAACATATTGTACAGAACATATTGCCACCACGAATTTCTTCGTGCAACCCTGGCCTGGTATTTTAAGTCCTTTTCTCTCCCTATATGTCCTAAAATGCTGTTTTGGGGATCGGATTTCGTGTACTTTCACGCTTCAGCGACTTTACGACCTCTTAAAGATTGCTGCCTCCCTGGAATGTGTAATATTACACAGCTGGCCGTGAAAATGTTAACCTGGGTTTATACATTCATGCAATCTGCATAAACTAACTTTTACAATCGAATTTGTAGACGTGGATTGTTACGCGTGAACGTTGCACCAGGTAAAAAGTTTCGTTTAAATAAAATTTCTTCCGTCGTAATTTACATCTGAGGATGTAAACTTGTGAATGAATGTAAATTATATAATTTACTATTTACAGTGCTATGTACTGCAAGATTTTTTTATGCTAACGTGGATGAGAGAGTATAAAATTTTTTTATTGAATTATAAACTGTATAAAATTCTGAATGAAGACAAATATGTGCTGCTGATGTCGATACATAAAACTGGAGAAATGAATTCATTTGCGAGTTGCAAAAAATTGTGCAAACTAAACTGCGTACACAGATCATCAATTCAGTTTATTTGGATAAATTTTGTGTTCACTTGTTCCAGTTTATATTACGGGTACCGAAAAGTAATCAAAATTTCTTCGATGATTTCAAAGTTTTTCTATGAAAAATCGAAGGACTTTTTTTAAGAAGGGAACAATTACCTTTACGCTGGCAAAAAGCGTTAGAAAGTGATGGAAATTATTTTGTTGATTTAAGATTTCTTTAATAAATAAATATTTTTCGCCAGCAAACAAAATTTTGATTACTTTTCGGTACCATAATATAAATTATATGAGTATGTAAATTCAACGCGTTTGTTAAAATGGTTTCTTTCTCACCCAACGATAACAAAATAAAAATAAAAACCTAGAATATCTATAATGAATTAGTGGATTGATCTTTTATTACATATGATTTTTTCTGATTAAAAATGTATTTTTTTTTTGTTTTGTAATTTTGTTTCTTGTTACGTTTTATCTTTCTTTTATTTTTTGTAACGTTATTTTGTTAATAACGTATTTTGCTAAACACTTAAGTGTCGATCGTACCACAGTTATATTTCCATTAAGAAAATGACATATTTCGAACGTAAAAAATTGAACAGAAATATATTTTGAAACTCGAACTTCGAGAACGCGTTATTTTAATAAATTTTAGCTTGCGGGGTTAATTCTTTGCCAACTCACACGAGTGTGATTTAATTTCGCTGCCATGCTCTAGTGCATTGCGTTTAAAAATAAATCAATAGATTCGAAAATTCATTAATTCTCGTAAAATGTGTGTTATAGTACTGAAGATAACACCAGATTATTCAAATAAGTTATATATTACAGTAAAAGGGAGCAAATGTTAACAAACGATAATCAAAGATTTATTAATATTTTCGAAAGCCGACGCTAGTTAAATATTTTCCAAAGTCGCAATTTTTATATGGAATTGAAGGAATAATAAAATTAAATATTAAGGAAGATCGATACTGTAACGAGATGGATACTGTTCTTCGTAAAATTGTGCATGTTCGATGTAGAATATCTTTTCTTTTCATGTATTGTTGAAAATAATACCTTTTCCCCTATATATTCGCTTTTAACGAGTATAGGTTTAACGTTTCTTTTAATGCGTTCTTCGTTGAATGTGTGCTTATTAATTTCGTTTAATGAGCATTATATGAAATTGAGAGCTGAGAGAATTATACTCCTTTTCGGTATTGTATGTTACGTTAATATTGCGTTAAAATGAAAATTTCAGAGAGAGAATTCTATTTATGCATATGGAATTAGTACGTATGTTCGTTCACGTGTATATTAGAATTACTAAAAGATATTTCTTTAATTGTTTAATAAACTTGGAAGTTTAAAAGTTTGGAAGGTTAGAAGTTGTTAGCTAGAAGTTTAGAAAGTTACAAGTTTGGAAGGTTACAAGTTCAGAAGTTTAGAAGTTTAAAAGGTTAGAAGATCAGATGTTAAGAAGTTCAGAAGTCTAAAAATTCAAGAAGTTAGAAATTCAGATATGTAAGCATTTAAAAGTTTCAAAATTCAAAAATTTTTAAATTCCATAATTCCTTGATAATTTATATATTTGAAAATATGTGGAACTGAAGATTAGTATGTAACCTTTTTCAATTTACACACTTTGAAATTTAGTTTCCAACTAAAGTACTCTGAAACGCATAAAGACATGAATGTAGACTACAGCTATACACATAAGAAAAGAAACGTCAACACATTCTCACATCACAAGAAATCATACAAAAAAAGTACCTTATCTCACAAAAACTCTATTTTTATGATTCTCACAATTCTAACTCCCTTCAAACCTTCAAACCCCTTCATCCATAAATAATGCAATATTTTAGAACCATCTTAAAATGAACATAGACTACCGATCTTTTCTATAAACAGAATTTATCTTACATTTATGTAAACTGAAATTATACTTTTATTATTATTACTTTTCGCACTATGACCTCGTTAAAGGAAGCAACGGTTCTTGTCGAAAGGAAACTACCCGCATTTCAAAGAACGTGGCTGACCATCGAGAAGGATCAATATGCTTCTCACCGTCGGCCATTTCCAGTATTCTTCGTCGGCTGATCTTACCGTAGATCGAGTCCTATATCTACGGAATCGTTCTAGGAATGTTATTACCGCTCGTAATCCGCAACGCGTGGAATATCAAGTTGAGCCAACGGTTCAGTAAAGCCTCCCTTAACCGTCGTTCCCTTGGGGACCTATGTTGCTACTTTTCCATTTTTATGTGACACCCAAGAAAAGCATAGTTTTTCCCCACAAACTTTTGCTCTTTTCGTTTCACTTATCGACCTTGATGTTACATCGATGCAATACATGTATTTTCACTTTTTTTTTTAATACCAGACGTTTGTAATACGTGTAATAAATTATAGAATACTTGTAAACGTTAAATAAAGCTATCAATTTAATTTTTCTTTGTTTGTAAATGACTCAAGTAATTTAGTATGACAATGAGGTAGTGTAACTCGACTTTAACCTATTTTATCATCGCAGGTATTTTATTGACTATACTTCATAATACTTTCCTTTGAAGCACATTGTTTTAGAATTCCCATTTTCATGCTCTTTTCATTTAAATCACAATTAACGTTAATTAAATTTTTATTCGACTGCACTCTTTCCTCTGGCACCAGAGCGATTTGATTAAAGGATTGGTTCAATTTTATCGCTAAATCCTTCAAGTTAAAATAAATATATTTGTCTGCAGTTTTTTATTAACTACATCTGATTTATACACGTTAAATTGTGACATATATAGTCCTCTAATTTAAAATATTTTTATTTATTTCGGTCAACTTGTTTTGATTAAATAGTTTTTGTAAGACAAATAAAATATGTCATTTTTTAGTGTCCCTGTTTTACTTGTGAATCCTGCGTCTATCTGTGTTAAATTAAAATATGTTTATCTTCGTTTAAAATGAAAATTGTTACTCTTCGTAGCGAATCTCGATGAGATTAATAAAGCACTTACTTTCATGACTATGATCTTCAGACTACTTAATTTTCAGAAATCGTTTCCATTGTTTTTATTTCATTATGTATATTAAATTGCTACATTGAGTATTTTAAAAAAAGTTAATTTTTGCCGGAGGGCTTTTCAACTCTGACTTCCGATCTTTAACACAATTTATTTTAAAACAGATTTATTATAGAATTATTGCAGTTACTGTCTATTATACGTCTTTCTGTAACGAAATCGTTGTCCTTTATTTTCATACTCTTAACTCTAACCTTTCAAGCTTAAGTTAAAAACTATCTCGTATAATGTTATTCAGAGTGCTTTATTAGTTCGAATGACAACATGTAATAAACAATGGTAGTTTAATATTCTAAAGAACGATTATCTAAATGTACGTATTTAAGCGTTCTTTTTCTTGAAGCTCAAGCGAGAAGGGGGACACATCGAAAGACAAACCAACCATTGAAAGACACATTCCTCGAACAGTACACGCTCAATGAATACCACTTTCCTGTTGGATACGAAAGAAAACTGTGCTTTCAGTCCCAGCATCATGGTTTTAATGTATCTCGCAACTTGAAGGCTCTCAAAGCTTCCTCTCTCCTACGCTTTTAATGTTACACTAGCATCAAACGTTTCCGCACAACTTATTCTTTTTACATCCATGTGATAGCTTTGCGACCAAATATGTTTTTGTAATTCATAGTCTCTTCTACTGTATTGTTACAATTTTATTATATTTCCCTCTTACCTTTGCATTCTACCATTTCTTGACACTTTACGTAGCAAATATACCTTAATTCATAAGTGTGATTTGGAAGGATCTTTTTGTTAGGATTTCTCACGGTTATAATTAGGTATCGGTTATTATTTTCTTTCAGTATTATAAATATTGAAATTTTGGATGAGATGCAGATCTAACTGACTCTGAATATTTATAGATCTAAGCAGTTAAAAATAACATCAACATAGTTAACAATGACGTCATCATAGTTAAAAGGTGACATTTTTAGTAAATTCATAATACATTTGTATATTCTTCCTTGAAGATCATTTTGAATTATTAATATCTGGTTTTGTCCTCAAAATTTGAGATTCATAGTGGCAGTGATAAAAAAATTTTTTAAAGATCTTCAAGAAAACTATTAATTATTCATTCTATTACAATACTCTCATTCTGTTACAAATATAATTTATAATGTGCTATAAGACATTTATACTTCAACAAATATAAACTGTATTCATTTTCAAAAACATTTTCTGTATAAAGCAATTTTACATTTTACGTGCATATTAGAAGTATTATATTTTCCTCTAAATAAATTTGTATTCCAAGAAAGATGTGTTATTTTCGTAGTTCAAAAATGTTTTTCCTTTCACAATTAATAAAATTATGCAACGAAAGCACAGAATTCATTTCATTATGAAAATGAGGACCAGTGTTTACTCGAAAGTACACATAATTAAAGTGAAATAAAATTTCGTCAGGAATAATCATGTAAAATACTTGTTACGAAAGCGTTTTATTTCATTACCACGTTCGGTACTGTTTAAAATATTGTGTTGACGCTGTGATTTGGCAACGATGGTGTCAGACGGTTCTAATTCGAGGAGGAGGACTTATGAATGTTTCTGTCTTTGATGTATATTTACTCTCATCTTTAGCGCCTATTGCCGTCGTTCTAAGTCTTTAATCAACAACTCAAAGCTGGTAACAGGATCTACGGACAGAGTAACTTTACGCTGGAATCAAATTCTCCTATTTACATTATTGACGCCTTTGCGCTGATTTCCTCGGCACCCTACAAATAACAGCTAATTACTACAATAATTGAAAATGTAAACTACTTCGTTCAGATACATTTAGTAATACATGCATTTAGTAATATTTGGCGGTAATGATTTTATTCTGTAAAATTGTGCAACTATACAATAATTAAAATATTATTTTAGGGGGTGGAAAATGTTTTCGAAGAAGTATTCTTTGAGAATATTTATTTAGAATATTTAGAAGCTACCTTATTTTTGAAAATTCCATTTTTATTTAAATTTAAATGTATTATATTAAGCAGGTAGCTTAGGTAAAGCTAATCAATGTAACTAGGTTAATTTTATGAATGATTAAATTCAAGTTAACCGAGAGTTTTAAGTACCTTAAAAACAGTCCATCATATGTGCTCTATCTCTATCATTAATGTGTTGACATATGTACTAGATTAATATTCGTGAAATGCAGGTTAAAATATATTTCACACATTTGTGTCCATGATTTATCATAAATCAAGTACAATTTTCATATAATATACAATACCTGTACATACCAAAATTTTGTATCCAAATTTTGTTCAGGAGAAACAAAGGGTGCGTTAATATCACATTTCTATTTTACGATAATTTTAATGACATTCTCCTGTAACAATCGTACCCACGTGAACAGCAACATGATAAGAAGCACGTTGACATACATTTTAGCAGTTCGAAACATTGATGTAGCGTAGTAACGCTCCCCTGTGGAAATTGTATAGAGTCATATTAGGCACATCTCGTATTCGGAACCATTATACTATAACACCCTTGCAAAGGAAAATGGAAGTGGAAACACGACTTACCCAGTGGAAAATGAAGCTGGAAACGCAAAGTTGCGACGGATATAGGATTCCACGGATCCAGTTCCTTCAGAGAACTTTGGACAGATATTCTAACGTTTTCTGTGTACAAATGACAAACATGCATGAAGTATAGTAATTACTATTTACTGAAATATTCTCCATCGAATAATAATATCTTGAATGCTTTAACTAGGTACCCTACTACGTATCACATTCTGGGTTCAGCAAACTGGGCGATTTCGGGTAGATAGGGTAACCGCAAAGATCGTGATCATAAATCTCGTCGACCAATAATGGTTTATCTACGTTTGATTGGAAAAATAATCAGCTCGAACGTTATTTAACATTATTAATGTATCAATGTACTTGTATTACTTCTATCTCGAAAATGAATGCAGACTTCACTTTTAAAAGTGATTACTCAGCTTATTTAGCTAAATCATGTTTAAGAATGCTGAAGATAAAACATTTGGAAAAATTCTGAATAGCTTCTGCAATTTAATATTATCAATGTACTAATGTACTTGTATTACTTCTATCTCGAAAATGAATGCAGACTTCACTTTTAAAAGTGATTACTCAGCTTATTTAGCTAAATCATGTTTAAGAATGCTGAAGATAAAACATTTGGAAAAATTCTGAATAGCTTCTGCAATTTAATATTATCAATGTACTAATGTACTTGTATTACTTCTATCTTGAAAATGAATATAGAGACTTCTCTTTTAAAAGTGATTACTCAGCTTATTTAGCTAAATCATGTTTAAGAATGCTGAAGATAAAACATTTGGAAAAATTCTGAATAGCTTCTGCAATTTAATATTATCAATGTACTAATGTACTTGTATTACTTCTATCTTGAAAATGAATATAGAGACTTCTCTTTTAAAAGTGATTACTCAGCTTATTTAGCTAAATCATGTTTAAGAATGCTGAGGTTAAAACATTTGGGAAAATTCTGAATAGCTTCTGCAATTTAATATTATCAATGTACCAATGTACTTGTATTATTTCTATCTTGAAAATGAATATAAAGACTTATCTTTTAAAAGTGATTACTCAGCTTATTTAGCTAAATCATGTTTAAGAATGCTGAGGTGAGAACATTTGCGACAATTCTGAATATCTTCCACAATTATTATTTTTTGTTAGGTATGGGTATTAATAAAATCTTTTCATTACATTATTTATTAGATTATTCAGTTATTTGAGAACGAACGTGTGTATATTTACAGGTCATGAATAGATGTCACTAAAGTTACGGAGTGCTATCTTCAACATGACGCACCATTTTTCACCCACTTACAGCTGTCTGATAAAAAAAGTTCGGAACAAGAGCAGTGTATAGAAAGTACAATAGATATCAGTAAAAGAACAATTCGGAAACCGTTCGTTTTCTTGGCGAAAACGAGGTCACCTTTTGTGAATAGGAACACATTTTTTACCGTATTGAAGAGAATATCGACAATGTAACTACGTGAATAGAACATAGAAATAGTGTATTTTATTTAAGCATATTCGAAATTTGATTTTTTGCAACAAAAATTACATATTAGTATTATATCGTACAATACGTGTTTTGTGTCTGTCTCCACATCTTCTGCAGTATGCTAAAGAGAAAAGTATGTTCCTACTTGTAGAATCTTAGACGCCCTCGATTTCCCCAAGAAAACAAACTGTTTTCGAAATTTCTTTGATATCTATTCGTTATCCGCTGAAACTGTTGTAAACTTTCTTTGCAAGTGGGTGAAAAATCGTGCGTCGCGTTAGAGGTAACACCCCGTACAAAACTGGGGCGGTCAAACTGAAAGAAGCTTGAAAATTCAAATAAATTAAACACGAACAATATTAATAAAATATTAGACCTCGAAAGAAAAAGGATATAAATAAGGAGACAGAGGATGTCACACAATGAATATAAGAATATTATATTCGACGAGTTTTGCATTTTCCTGGATGCATGCATGAGTTGTTCGGACATTATAGAAGATCAAGTGAGTAAGTAGCTCGATGAATATCGGAACAGTACAGAATATGAGAACACTCCGTAATGCAAACTTGGATTATAGACGAGCAGTGTAAATCCAACATGAGAGCCTTAATAGCTGACGCACAAATTTAATTGATTGCTTCCCTGGATATGTTCTGTGTATAAATTATGAGAAACTAGAAATTACAGGGTTTTATGTAATTAGTTTTCAATTATTTTTTGAACTATATATTAACAGACTATAAAAGCGACATATTTTTTTTTTCATAAAACATTATTGCCGATGCTGTTGTATAGTTTTTTTCTGTGTATTTTACTGTTTCTTTTTGAGGTTAATTATAACCCAAAAGTCCTAAATATTGAAGTGCAGTATTTGCAGCTTTTGACGCACCTCACCTTGAAACAAAGTTTGGCCGCCATTTACTTGTCGCTTTACGACAGGACAATATTACAGTACCGTGTTTAACAGAACAGTTAAACAGTAACTGAAGAGTTATTGTACTTCTGAACGCAAATGATCACGTAAATGAAACTATGCATAAATCAAGTTCAGACATGTTACTAATTAGTTGCAAACAACGTTGCAACTGCCAGAAAAGATCAGTTTTGAAACTTTGTTCACGTACCGTGTACCGTGTGTTAAAACTTTTAATTCAGGTCAAATTTATTTTTGTTGAATAATTAATAAATAATTTTTATTTTAATTCTTCTTTACATTTAATTTTATGTGAACCGAACTTCAAATTTATTTAGCTTATAGTATTTCTTTTATGGTTTTACTACTTAACAAATAGGTAAAAGAATTGTGTCATTTATTTTTAGTATTGTAGAAATTTATGTTTAATTTTATCTCATAATGAGTTCATTACATTAAGTTTGTAGTTGTAACATCAGTCCCCATTTTGTTTAAATCAGAAGAGTCATCTTTCTAAAAATAAAATCAATACATGAAAATAAAATTGTACTGTCTACAAATGTCTCTTACTATTTTGAGCTATTGTAACCTAAACATAAGTTTTCAAAATTTTTATTTTCCTCTCTACCTGATTGTCCAGATTTAAAGCTGCTGAACTAATTTTAAGAAAATTTACACTGTTTGTGACGTTCGCATAATCTGCTTTTTGTTTCATATCTCAGGTACTTCTGAAGCTGTGAGATTATATCCGAGTATTTATGAGCAGCGTAATACCCTTAAGTTGCTGCTACGTAATTATAATCTTGAATGCAATCATTTTAACTGCAGAGTTATATCTTCATTCAACAATTCACGTTATGATTTATTAAATTCATAAAATAATTTATAAAATTATAATTGTTCACCGATTGTTAGTAACAGAGTTCCCTTAAAAATGCAGTGGACTGTAGGATTTTATTCCAGCGCGTTGGAGTGTCAAAATGTTTGTTCACTAGGTTCGAACATCTGTTTACATACTCAGTTATTTGCGCCAACTTCATGCAAATTATCTGGCAGAACAGATTTTATTCAAGCCAAACATTCTGGGTTGTCTAAACTTCAAATTCCCATTCACACGTAAAGATCTACAGATTTGTACAAATTCAACTGTATGTCGGTTTATGTAAATCGCATGAACTTCTAAACCCGGCTTAAAATTTCTTCCAAGGAGGTATTATGCACTGCTTATTAACTAAGTACTTATATATGAGATATGAGATTTTTGACAGTTTTCAATTATTTTACTAATAAAATATTTGTGAAAATATCGAGGAACGAAAATAAAAAGCTAAAGGAGAAATAAAGTGCACTTACAGATTTATTACCTGTTACAAATGTTCAACTACGTACGCTTTCCACAACGTTTTGTTTCTTCTCGCCATTTGCTCGGTGCTCAGCTTATTTTCTTCTCTTTTTACACCCGCTTTCTACCACTCTTCCTATCTATCGTTACCAATAATCACGTAATCTTTTTTGGAACGTACAGCTTCCAATTTCCAATGATCGGAATTTCATTTCTGATGCTGCATCGCGGGATAAAACACATGCCGTTCAGAAACCGATACGGAATACTCTATTTCTTTATAACCGTTTTCATTTACTTGTAATTTGTTCCTGACATCAGGGAAATTCACTGATGTTGAATACTTATTGCATTTCTGAGTTTCAATGGACATTCAATTATAATTGTATATTGTTTTACGTCAATGAAGTATTCTATGTATTTTTGTAAGTGAATTTCATATTTCCGTACCATAAAAGAAATTTTTATATTTGTAAACCAATGTTATATACTAATTATACTTATATAAATGTTAAAACGTAATTAGAATTAATTTTCTATTTTACACATATAGATTTGTATGTACAATCTATTTTATATCTATTTTAAATAGTATTTCATATTTCATTTTAAACAGGTATAAAATCATAACTTGAAAGTAAATTTTAAAAAATTTGTTCTTACCCGTAAAAGACACATGAAGTACGCAAGCTATTTTGACAGCAAAAATAATAGTAAATAATATACAAATAAAATGAATAAAAACGTATTTTTATCTTTCACTAGAAGAGATACTATCTTTTACAAATTAAATTCCTCAAAATAGATTTTGTTAAAGAGTGCTGTAACTGACCTAACCTTGTTGACTAATTCGGGACACTAATTAGAGAGTCTCTAAATGCGATTAGTGTCACATGAAGGAATTTTTCTCTTTCAGAAATTTAAAGAACTTGGCGCAATTTTATTCTTTAGAGAATAGTAGTCGAAACCCTATCTCATTTATCTATTTTAGTTATTGAAAAATTAGTGATACGCAAAAACGTTATTAATCACAAAGAATTTATGGTAAATATCACGGCTGTATCGTACGGTTGCATGACCCCGATTATACAAAATGCAATCTGTTAACTCGGACATGTTTATTTTCTTTCTTTCGTGACCAACCTGGCGTATTTATCAGCTTTTTCCCTTGCACCTAAAGAAACGATTCCAATCTACTTTCTACGTATTTTACTGTTTAAAAGGTGCAGGTGTAGCACCTGATGAATCATTTTGTTTCCTTCATTAATTCTTGGTGATAACACAATTTGTCTGAGTTTATTTCTCCTTTATAATTTGTTTGTGTTTTTGAGTTCTTTCCAGTATTCAGAATGTGAGTATTTTTATTCGAATATTTTCGTAAAATCTTGCGACGAAACAATATGGTAACCTTTTTAGTTTTGACAAAGTTTTTAGTAAAATATAAACTCCACTATGCAATCCATAAGTGTAAAATATAAAGTTGACATCTTTTCGATTTTCATCTTTTTCATTCAAGTAGACATCTTTTTAATTTTGGTAGAATTTGTGCTAGATTTATAACACAATTCACAAAAGAGAAATTGCAGAAGTTCATATAATATTTAAGCAGGTATATATTTAACCTAGTAATTAATAATTTAAGAGAACTCTAATAATTTACATCAATTTTCAAATAAGTTTCATCCTGTTCTAAATTTATATACTTCACAACATGCTTAATTCTAGAAATTTTAAAAAATATCGCGAATGACACTAAACAAAATGAGGCATCTGTAAAAAGTGAGGTTAGAAAATTCATTCTCTACAAACTACTTAAAATACACATGTTATTTTACATATGGTTATCTTCAATGTATCAATAAAAAATGCAGTCATTACTCTATTAAGAAATATATGACTAATCTTTTAATAATGTACGAAATAACATACTATCTATGTATAGTATGAAATCATTTTCCAACTAATTCTCTGATTATACTAATAATCCTGATCCATAATTTTGTTCGCAACGTATGGAATGCACTCTAATAGAAACTTGTTTATTTAATTATACCGATGCATTCAGAAAATGCTTCCGCCATAACCGCAGTCTTAGTTCACCATGAAATTGTTCGGAATATGTTCGCACACTTTCGTGGTATTTCAGCACAAATACCAACGAGTATGTAATTAGATCTGGTTCTTGTTCCATTTATAAAATATTCGTAAGTTCGATTTTTTGTTCACGACGTAGCTAATTATTAATATATTTCGAGTTCCAACTTTAAATGGATAAAGTAGTACAGGTCGGTTACTCCAACTGGCAAGTTTCTGCAGTTTTTATCTTGCTATACGGGGAAAACAAGCGGAACGCATTACGAGAGATCGTGTTCGTCCATCTGCTGCATCTTTCGAACCTTCTGAAAACTCTCAAGAGGTTTCGTGTGAATTTCTTCTCGGCAGTTGAAGAATCATTAAGAATTAGACAAAACTGATCGATAGTTTTGTTTTCCTAACCCTTGTATCGTTTTCCAATTTCTGTTTTTAACAGTAGCTTCAAGAGACAATAGCTTTGTTAAAGTACTTTTGCTACTTATAATAATATGGAAATGTGTTATACATGATACCGTGCACAAAATGAGCTCTGGGAATTTAGATAGGCAAAGCTACTTTTCTTCTCTTCTGAGCTGACTGTGACCGATGTAGATTGTTCATATTTGCAGAGAATATATGTGAAGCTATATACTTTTTGATTTAATTAAAATATGATTTTTCATTTAGTCAGCATTTCTTTCTGGGCTCATCTTTTGGAGAGTGAACTTATATGAATATTTCAGTAAAAAAACTTAATTGTTCTAAGTGGATTACATTACCCTCAGAATAATTTTCGCAGTGTTGTAAAAGTTCACGCAAGATGACTGTCGAAACATTTCGATTCATATTACAAAATATGAATTGAATAATTTTTCCAAAACACATGTGACTGTAAAATACCTCACACACTCAGTAATGAGCACAGTAGAATTAAATATTCTCATACTTATTTTTAAATAAAAAGCATTGGAGAGATCATTTAGGTAACTCGAAATGGTTTGAAGTTAGAATGCAAACCAGAAACGGTCTTGGTCGATTGGTAGCCATGGCTACTTAACCACGGCCAAGATTTGTACTGTGAATTCTAACTTAGATTAAACCCTATTTCAACGGAGGCAAGAACGTTAATGAATCATCTCAGGGGTCTCGCGGATTCCTTGCTTATATCTGTCGGTATTCTTGATTCAACTGCGTTTTGTGTTCATTGTATGATGTGATTCGGCTATCCTTTGATCTGCAAGGCCGAGGGCCATTTGGCTGAAGATCCTGATCACTGCTGAGTGTGCTTTCAAAAGCGTCGTATTCGAAGAGAATTTTGAACGAAAGCAAACTGAGTTATGTTCCACATACTTCATTTTCTCATTTCATCCATGCGTTCATTAAAAACGTCAAACTTTTCGAAAAAAGTTAAATTTAAGAAGAAAAGAAAAATGTTCTTTCGAGAACAATAAATAGTACAGAACGTGAAAAACATTTTTGCCAAATAAAATTTTCTCGCTTAAAGGAGTTCATATTTTTTTTAAAAGCACCCAATGCAGTGATTTTAGATATTTTCTTTGGGCAAAATCCTTGACCAGTACGTCAATTTTATAATATATGAAACTTAATATCAAGAATGCTCGGGGTATTCTATCGTAGATACTATCCTTAAAGGAGCTTACAACGTCATTCCTTAAATCAAAGTATAGAGGGCTCTAAATGCTATAGCACAGGCGTTTGTGTCTACATTCTGAAATGTTGGCTCGGTTATTGGCAATTTCGAGTGCATTAAAGTATTTGAAGTTGAAAGACGTTATCATATCTAACCTTGCATCGAAGAGATGAATGAACCACGATTTAATTGTTTTATTCTAAATTTTGAGTGAATATTTCTTTAGGGTGAAAGAACTATGCGAACCAATCGAAATCAAGTTAGTTTGGAAAATCTGACTGCTCTGATAATTAGACATGTTATTTATTCGCTATATAATTGTAGTTAAATAGCAACTTAGTTATTGAATTTGGTTAGTGGTTAGATATTGTATTATTTCTGTAATTGTAAACGTAATGTATATTAAAATAATTTATGTTTGAAGACATTTTGAAACAACGATTATTAGATGCGTTTGTGGATATCATCTACCTAAATTAACAAATACATAATTATAATCCGCCAATGTTAGAAATGTTTACTTCGTACGTTTCGTTGCTATTTGAATAATGAGATTAAATTGGAAATTTTTTGTGGAAGAACGTGGAAAGAAATTTTTGACGTGAAAGTAGTCATTTCGAACTGGTACAAATACCTGTGCGAAACATTTTCATTAGCACACTTTTTTAATTAGTAGCTAAATGTATGTGTCTTTTTGTATTGTATTATGTTTTCTTCGCAATTTAGACGTGCAGTATTTTGTCATTATTTATAGCATGTAGGTTATGGTGTGTAGTAAGTATTTATTATATATACATGTGTATCGTATTATCTCTACAACATATTATAGCGTTTTATTGTGACTTATAATGCTTCATGAGATATGGTTTATGATATTGCTCTTCATTTTATAATGTTCTATATTTTATAGAGAGTTATAGTGTTTCATAACGATCTGCAGTGCTTTATAAGGATTTATAAATGTTGTCTTGTCTGCAATAATTTATAATATTTTTTTATAGCTTACAACGCTTTATGAGACTTTAGAATGTTTTGTAGTATTTTACAGCTGTTTGTAGGATTTTTTAGGTTAATCATTATTATATTATTACTAGGTAAATTAATACCACTACTACGTTATTACTAATTAAATAAATATAGTATATAGAAACATGTCAGTCTCTAATTTAAAATGACAGTATTTAAAAAAATACACCATAAAAGTTTCCGAATAATATACCGTTACGCGTGACCAATATTTTTATTTCAACGCCCCGCAATTTAATTTTCAGTTTGGTTTTGTTTGATTGTTGATTCGATTTTCCTTTATTGGCACAGATACATGTATTCCTACGAATCGAAAAAGTAATCACATAAAAAGAATACAAGATAAAAGAATTCACGTGTATTTATTTCGATTCGATGTCCGCCCCGTACTCAAAGATAATAGGTCAACTTTTAGAGGAGCTCTTTCTAGAATAAGACGCAATAAAAATAGTAAACAGTATACAAGCTCCATGAAGTTTTAGTTGAACATATCAGTTTTAGTTATTCTATTAATGTCAATATATTATTTTTAGTTCGATAAGTCAATTCACTTCGATGAAGCGTATTTGCTTCGTCGAGCGAATAAATGTTTATCGAGTGTCAGCTATCAATACTTAAATCATTCAAAATTATTAGCCAGCAAATACGGGCGTGTACCAAGGAAACATTAGCGACAAATATTTCATAGTCGCCATTTAACGATTTATGTGTCCGCAAACATTGGCGATATTAACACTCGTGTAAACGAGCAAAGCGTCGATACCCGACGCCGGGCAATAATCCGATAATTCGGTAATTGATTTATCATGTATTATCGGGTTTATAAAACTAATCCAACTGGGGATTGTCGACGTTAATTAAAACAAACACGTCTACAGATTTAAAGCAACATTTTTCTTCGCGCAAATATTTGACTGGTCGATAAAATTCGTTCACTGTTACTAATTCGTTTCTCTTTCATAATCGACGTGCTATGAATCTCACGCGATTGTTGCGCGAAATTGTCGGTAATTGTTTGCACTTGTTTATATCAAATGATTAGTAACAGTTATTAACAGTATTTACCTTGAACAAGCTTTCATTTGGATAAATACAAAAATTGTAATGTTTGGAAAAATATATTTTTATGCGGAATAATGTTCGTTTGTAGAATTTGCATTAATCTCGTAAGACAATGTTTGAACAGGAATTATTCAGAATTTGTCTATCATCTGAAATAAGCAGTACGTAAAAAATTCTTATTTTAGATAAATAATTTCATACAATTATATAAATTGCTGACGTTCTATTTTTAATTCGATATTAAATAAAAGTTTCCGAAAATCGATACGTATGAAGAATTAGGCTTAGTTTTGTGCCTTGAGTTTTAGTTTACGTTAATATCTGTCTACTGAAAATTTACATATTAATTTAAAAATGATTAATTGACATATTAATATTAAAATATCAAAATTTCGTGTTTTGGTGTAAACAGTTCTATTTAAAAGTTGATACTGAAATCTTAAAAATACCTTCATGTATGAAAAATATACCTTCACTGTTATTGTTTAAAATTTCTATGAATGTTGAGTATTTAGATTCAGTTTTGTGCAGAACATATTTTGGATAATATAGATCATAAACGTGACTCCACCGCCATTTTGTTATTGAACGCAAAACCTAGGAGATTAGAAGAACCAGACACGAACTTGAATAGCTGCCAAAATTATTTATTTTTATTAACGGAGACCTGGTGCATACGTAACCTGTATGAGAAAATTTAAAATATCATGATTTTAATAATGTCTGTCATTTAATAATAGTTTTAAATAATGTTTGTCATATAATAATAGTTTTTAAGAATGTGAATAACTTTTGACAGCATTAGTCATTAATAATAATTTTTGACAACGTTTGTTATTTAATATTGGTTTTTAACAACCAGTTGGTTTTTACCATTTAATAATAGTTTTTAACAATGCTTGTCATTTTAAATAGTTTTAAATAACATTTATAATTAAATAACAATCAGTGCAAAGAATGAATAAATATTAACTTGATTCAATGTAGCATGTATTTAAGAGTATTAATTTAAACGTAAGGCCGAAGTTAGAAATTCCCATTTCTGTCTCTACAATCTGTCGAATAATTAGTAGACTCACAAGTTTTAATCAGTCCTTCTCTTCGATTCGACAACTTCTAGGTTCTCTTGAATAATCGCTTTGTAATACGCGCTTCCTGTGACCCTCCAGGGAAACGCAAAACCATCTGGTTGAAACGTTGACACTAAACTAATTAAAGTATCATCAAGCACATACGTGAATATGGTACATTACCAAAATTAGTGTATTTAATACCTACTAGTCAAACGTCTGCAGCAACTAAATTAGTCAAACATTTTAATTAATTAATTCGATATAAACTAAGCTGAAATAACAAAAAGTTAAATGGCTTTGCTGTGAACTTTGTAATTATAAAGGAATCCTGATTTATTCATTTTGTGTTATTGGTCGGTGATACCGTTATAAACGTTATTTCATTATACATGATGAATTCTCGTTACATACTTCCAATAATAACGATTTTATTCGTAATGGAGACTTTTGAGAGCAATTGAAACCATTTGTACCTTTCAATGTATGGTCATATACGCGAGAGTTTTGTTATTACACATTTTGCGATTTCTGGTGTTTTGGAAATAAAAGGATCTTTTGCGATTCGATCCATGAAGATTTCTTGTTAAAGAAATATTTTAGGTGGAAATTATTTAGTTAGAAAACAAGTAGATATAAGGGTGTTTAAAATATTTGTATATTCAAATTTAATAGCTGAATGGTGAATGCAATCTATATTATGGAAATGTAAGTTCTGTCAAAGTTATAGGACAGTTTTGTAAGAATTCCATAATTTTTAAAATAGTCACATTATTGATATTTTATAAATGGTGTACTATTTTTTATTAAAATGTTTTCCATTGTTAGTTAATCTTGATATTTTCCAAACAAAAATAAATTACGTGAAAGATGTAATGAATATTATTAAACATAAGCAAATACATATCAAGAAATGTAGTTAGTAATGAATTTAATAAAAACATTGTATTTCTTATATAAATCCAGTTGAATATACTACCACATTTAGGAATAAGTCTTACGATATGGAAACGTAAAAAAACGTGTTACATCTGTATACATACATTCGTGGCTTTGGATTCACATATCTGATACATTTACGACACCATTCTAACAGTTTAAATAAAAATTGAACTTCCTTCTTCTTCGTTTTGTAAGATTTCCAGTAGAACGTTAGACAAAAGCAATTTTTCAGAATTTAAACATACAGCGAAGTTAGAGCTATGCACGTGACGATAGGTTATGTTGTACCGAAATTGTCCCGGGGGTCGAATAAAATGGAGATATTGCACAAAGTCAACTTCGTGTTGTTTTCAAGGAAATGCAAATTTTTGAAATGGTTTTCCTGCGATAGGTAAAGCAGGATGATTTATAAATATGACTTGACATTGTAACATTATACTACAATATTATTTGTATTTTCAAAGTTCCGTTCTTTTTTGACTGAAATTAGATATCTGATTCTGTTCAGATTTGGAAATATTCTACATGAATTATTCTGTAATTTAAACTGACAGTTTGTTACCATTAAGATTTTAATAATTAAAATCTTTTAAGCACGCTACGCTTTGGTTTATACATTAAAAGGGATTTTCATTTTCATATATTTCAATTCTTGCAAAGGAGGGTCGTTTGTAATCAATGCTTCAGTAGATGAAGTTTTAGATGTGACAAATAATCTCGTCATTCTTACTTAAAAAATATTAATATACAGTTGGAAATAGTAATGTTACATTTATATAGGCATCTCTTGAAATAATTTCAGTGAAATACAAGTCACATTTATTCACGTATTTCTTAAAATAATTTCAACTTCTTATTAAACAATTCAAGCACTCAAAATAGTAAAATTATACTTAACTCGTTTGTCCATTCTTTTCTTATATTTAAAAAATCAAACACTTCAGCAGAATAGAAATTTAATTACAATCTATCAAACTAATGTTTCCAAACATTAAAGCATTTATACACAAAATGGTTATGATTTGAACTTTTCATCTTTGCAGATTTTTTCATTATTACAAAATTTTTCAATTCAGTATAAATACGTTTTGTAATCGACCCTTAATCACATATCATATTAATTTCACCGATTTGAAATAATATCCAGTAATGGACATAAAAGGTTGACATAACATTTGAGATAATCATTTAAGATTTGCACAGAAAAATGATTTGTAAACAGCGTTTCAGCATTCTGTATTTTTAAACTGTTAAGAACGATATGTTGTTCTGTAAACGCGAAGTTAGGATAGGTAGTACACAAACAGAGTAAAGTCTACTCGCAAACAGAATTTCCCAAATGGTCGAGTCAGATTTTAATGAGCTTTCGCATGTTGATAGATCATGCAAGCCTATCTGCCTATCATTAATAGATTTGAAGACTACTCACAAATTTTATAAAACATTCTTTTACAAAATTATAAAAATATAACATCTTATTATCCTGAAATTATCTTTGAAATGACATATTTTGTACAATTGTAACTTTATTTAATAAAGAATTTGCATAGAATGTTCTGAATAAAAAATTATCGATTTGTAAATGATTATATAATTTTGGATGTTTTTTAAAAATTTTCACTGTTTCAAACAGTCTTTCATATACAAAGTTTTACTCGAAATTTCATCCCCTATGAAAAGAAGTAACTTCAAAAAGAAATTGAAAGGACATTAGAAACGAATTACAGTAGAAAGTCAAATGACGTTTTTGCTGCTTTGTCACAGCTTTTTATGTTGTTGAATAATTTTTCATTTAACAAACAATTACCCCTGAATGTAGATACATTATTGCCTAATGTGTACCTGGAATTAATCTCTTAAGCGGCTGTATTATGCATGCATCATAGGTAGCTGTAGTTGATACACATTAGGAGTGATATGTACAATTATTCGCACTATGTAGTCAAATTCTTTACTCCATTATATTGTTACTATTCTCAATAAAAAATATATTTGTGGTAATATTCAAAGAAATACATTATATTTGTATCGTTAAGATATCTATTTATAGCTTTGTACAAGGATAAAATTTTAATATTTTCTTGTTTGTGTATTATGGCATTTATTAATCACATTACAGTAAATAATTATAATATTGTGTAAATAATTCTTTGTTAATATCAGTTTTTATGTCTGTTTCTATAGTAAGTTTTATATAAGAGAATGTACATTTATATCGTACAAATATGTAAAAAGGAAATATTTTCAAATATTTTCAAAAAGAAACATCTTACCTAAAGTATGTAATAATGAAATTTCATCAATGAATAAAGTTAATTCATTTGTAACATTCTCATAATTTTCTCTTCTCATTGAAACCTAAAATTAATACTTCCATTTGAATTCCATATAAAATTTAATTAAATTATTTAGTACCCTATGAAAATGATTGCGCGTATAATACGAAAAGAGACTTTAAAGAATAGACATCTAATACAGATTGTAAAAAATTCCATTTTCAACCCGAATCTGGGTTAACTTTATTCATAGAGGATCCGTTGGATAAACTTATTATTTTTATCACACTGACGGAGTTTTTTCAGAGTATTCGTAAACGCAGCAATATTTGTACTTTTTAACGTCCTTTCATTCACCGAGGAACTTTCATCGTGATTAAGAAATTAGTTTACGAGTTTCCTTCTTATTTGCTGAATGAAAATTCAATTTTATGAGCATTCTAATTTTGATCATTTAATTCTCTCGATTCAGTTGATGTTTACAATTTGTAATGCTTAAAACGGATTTAATGTTTGTCGAAAAAAGTATGTGAATGTTGAGAAGTATTATCCTTTACTGGAAAAGTAGGTGTTTTCATAACTTCGCATTTTCGAATAAAGGGTCGTGTCTTTGAAGCTTAAAAATATGCCAATACGATAACAGAATCATGAAAAGTGTATTAAAACCGCGATCTTAAATACTGTAAACTCTGCAGTTTATATTTGGTTCTAAATTACCAGATTAGCTGTATTTTTATAAACTTGTGTAAATAAATAGTGGTCAATTTGTGAGAAGAAATTTTTGTCAGAAATACATTATCACTTATAACAAAATTTCTTTTTATTCGTTGCTACAAGAGTATTCTCCTCTCGTTTTGTAATTATTTACTTCAATTAAATTAATCGACAAAATGAATGCTTATGCAAGTATTAACATTTATATTATTTTATCATGAAATATTCGTTGCATCAGACACGTACATATGTTTACAAATAAATAACTTTTGCATGTACATATATGCAAATAATTCGTTTCCGAAGCATTAAATTTAGTCA
Organism: Megachile rotundata; assembly: GCF_050947335.1. Lineage (NCBI taxonomy): Eukaryota > Metazoa > Arthropoda > Insecta > Hymenoptera > Megachilidae > Megachile > Megachile rotundata. The sequence continues at coordinate 12,686,791 of NC_134983.1, forward strand.
GAAACCATTTGGAGATGGTGTGATAAATTAATTTCATAAATAGGTTTAACATTTATTTCAATTATTGATGAAAACCGTGAATGATTAACGTTTTGGGCAATGCAAAATTAGTAACAGAAAATGGAGAAGCATATCTGACGTAATTTCTAATATAGCAAAGTAGTATTGGTATCTATAATTGGTGTGATTCTTTCAATAATTGTGACTGTTATTGTGGTTGACCGATCGATCGTTTGACTGATTGGTTTATTAATATATTGATCGATTCACTTATTGATTGATTGACCTATTGACTTATTGAATGATTGATAGATTGACTTATTGATTGATTGATCTATTGACTTATTGATTGATTGACCTATTGACTTATTGATTGATTGACCTATTGACTTATTGATTGATTGACCTATTGACTTATTGATTGATTGACCTATTGACGTATTGGCCTGTTGATGGATTAACTTATAGGTTGATCGATCGATCGACTTATTAACTGATTGGACGACTGTCCTATTGATTGATCGATTCATTGACTTATTGACTGATTGAACGATGGTTCTATTAATTGATCAATTGTCTTATTGACTCATTGATCGATTAACTATTGACCAATTGATCGGCTGTCTAATTAAGTGATTGTGTGGTTGATTGATTGACTGATTGACCAATTAACTGATTAACTGATTTAATAATTGACTAACTGATGGAATGACTGCTTAATTCACTGATCAACTGATTGATTCACTCACTAATTGACTGATAGGTTATGCTTAATTCTAACAACGTAGAATTCTTTATTAAACACAAACATGAAATTTATTGCACTAATTGGAAATTTTTATGTAATTATTTGCTTTAAACCGTTACCACATTTTTTAAAAGTTCCTACGAAATTTTCAATTAAAAGCACGGAATAATATAACTTCAGTGGAAGCGATTCATTTAATTAATCGAACAGTGAAAGCTATTCGTACCTTCATACTCCATGCGCTCCGTTCTGAAAGTTTTTCACTCGCAGTTTCAGTTCCTTTTCTTTCATTTGAAAATCATTCAAAATGAGTTAGCTAATGGAGAAGAATCGGTCAGAATTGAAAATCTGTTTGCAGCTGTATTCGTTGAAACCAATCGTAGTTTCCTCGAGATTGATCCTTTAACTGAAATCACGATTAACGTGCTCAAAGTAACAAGTTGCAAATCGTTTTTGTTCTGTTTATACGGTGGTTAAACTTTTCTGCTGTTGTGGAAACGATTTGTACTGTGTTCATTATTGTATACGTATAGGAACTTTGGAACAAGTGGTAAAAAATTTAAATTAAATTCTCTGCTTTTTTGTGATGTAAATACTACAATAGAACGTTGCTATTAAAAATATAGGCTTCTTTTTTCAGATATAAGAATGTGGAAATTAAAATTAGGTTCATGAGTGTAACGTGGGTTTTCTACTAAACGTCTAAATTTCCATATTTCTGAATTCCCAAATTCCCAAATTCCCAAATTTCCAAATTTCCAAATTCCCAAATTTTCCAAATTTCCAAATTTCCAACTTCCCAACTTCCCAAATTCCCAAATTCCCAAATTTCCAAATTCCCAAATTCCCAAATTTCCAAATTTTCAAATTTCCAAATTCTCAAATTTCCAAATTTCCAAATTCTCAAATTTCCAAATTTCCAAATCTCCAAATTCCCAAATTTCCAAACTTCCAAATTTCCAAATTCCCAAATTCCCAAATTTCCAAATTTCGTTGTTGTCTTTCTTAACACCAATAACAAATAAAAGTATGATTCTTTATATTTTTTATTTAGAATAAGACAAATATTTTTCAAAATTCTTACACTTTTCATCTTAAATTCTACACAAGATGTGCTTATTATTGCTTACTTAAAATTATTCATAAATGTTGAAAGCTGTAATCTTTAAGTAATGTGTGAAGTGCTTTCATGGAATTATCCGTCCGCATATCTCTGAGACCTTAATCAGTACGCGGTCGCTAATTCCAAGTTTGCATTAACTTAAAATTACCGCAATTTAATTCGAGCGTCTCCCCGTAAAACAATTGCACAAAATATTTTTCTTCATAAATATATTGTATTCGAGTTAAATAAAAATTTTGCGAACGAACTCTTAAAAAAGGTTAAAAGTTTTGATCGAACTTCGATGACAAAAGTTGAAAAGCGGACATGGAGCGATTGTTTAAACAAAAAGGAAATAAATTAAGTTGAAAGCATCCGAAAGAATTCGCTATCGATTTTTTCCCCGCTTTTAACGAACGCTCGCATTGTTTCTTTTAATCGACTGGGAAATCGTTCAACACTAGAAAGAAAACTATGCTGGTCGACTTCTGTTCAGAAACGAAACAATGAGTTCTGATAACGATGGCCTTGTGGAACAGAGAGCGAAAGAAAGTTGAGATTCAATGTTGGATAATAATCGTCATTATTTTCAATACCACCGATTGTCGATGAAAAGCAAGTGTTTGATGTAAACGGATAAACAAAACCGTGATGCAACCATTGATGTTCTTTTACTGTGAAATTGTAAACTGGTGTAAATACATTAAATATCTGATATAATATATTCAGTATTCATTAAATTTATTGTAAAGCATTGTTAAATCCTGTATTGATAAACTAACAAGAAGAAAAGGAAACAAAATCGGGATTAGTTAATTTGTATATAAAATCATTTAAATACAAATTGTATAAATTATCACAGATTGAATATACAAAAATATGCAAATTTATTGCCGTTCATAGTCGAACAATACAACATTTTAGAAAATATAATTGATTTTTCGATGGAATATATATTCGTTGGACGAGCGAGTAAGATAGCTTCTAACTTCTACAACCGACAAGTTAATAAAGAATATTCGGGCCTCGTTTAAGCAATGTTCGCAGCACGCCAGGCCTTTTTGACTTTTTTCGAATACTACCCTTATCTGTCATAGCTGCTTTACTCGTGGACCAGCCTAAAGGTTCCGTAGAACAACCAAGTGGTTCCCCATCCGCTGTCCTTCACTACCGGAGTTTATTGTCAATTTGAGCATTTTTGGCCTGATGCCGCTTCGCTACACCTTAGCTCTCGCTTATATCGGCAGGTGTTGAGAAATCATAGCTCCACCACTGCACAAGGGTCAGGACCCAGTCCAACCAGCGAGGGGAAGACATCACTTGACTCAGTTACCTGCTGTAAAGAATTTTATTCTTGGTTCCGTTACTGTTATTGGGTTAGACAGCACCCAACAAACCGGAGGGAACCGGTTCACTACCGGAGACGTTCATCTCCCTCTTAAGGTCATACTGGCCACAGGGCGATATACATGGTGTGTTCCATAAGTAATGCGAAGTATTTTTTTTAAAGGAATTGACTGTACCAATTCTTACAAATACTTAAAATTCTTCAAAGTACTGCCCTTGGACATCTACACATTTTTGCCTGCGACGCTGCCATAAACGGTACGCTTCCTGGAATGCGTTTTCCGGAACCGCTTTTAGGGCCTCGGTCACGGCCGCTTGAATGTCTTGTACGGACGAGAAACGCGTTCCTTTCAGGGGTGTCTTGATCCGGGGGAACAAGAAAAAGTCTGCCGATGCCAGGTCAGGACTATAGGGGGGTTGGGGAAGCGTTACCACTTGGTTTTGGGTCAAAAACTCTCGTACTCGCAGCGCGTTGTGGCAAAGCGCGTCGTCGTGTTGCAGTATTCAGGTACCGGAGATGTGTTTTCTCGTCCTGACAACCCTTTTTCGCAGTCTTTCCAGCATATTCACTTAGTAGGCGGTGTTAACTGTCCGTCCTTCAGGAAGAAATTCTTTATGGACTGTTTGACGGACTGTTTTGCTGGTTTGTGGCCGCCCGGAGCGTTGATCGTCGCGAACCTCTTCCCGCCCTTCCTTAAAGGTCTTTAACCACCTCGAAACTTGTGAATACCACAGAACAGAGTCCCCATAAGCCTCACGAATCATTTTATTTGTCTCCTCAAGAGATTTGTTTAGTTTAGCACAAAAGCTTTATCGCGTATCGTTGTTCCGATCGTCGACTCCATTTTCTCCGTGACACGGTCACCAAAGAGGGGGTCACACAAATTAACGTCCTGTCCCTTTCACAGCTCGGAGATCCCTGGGACCGGGTTCGTTGGAAAGCTAAGGGTCCCCCGCATCTAACGCACGTGGTCCGATCCCCCTCCGACCAACAGGAGCGGCTCAGGAATTTCCTTCGCATTACTTATGGAACACACCATGTATATACCTCCCCTAACCGTGGCTTGAACTGCCCCAGGTTTGCCGAAGCGCCCCTGTGCAAGGACATCGCCAGCTAGGCATCGTTTCTCAAAAATTTACAAATGTTATCCTGCTCGTTCTTTCTTCGCTCTCCGCTACAAATAAATTTATCGCTACCTTCGTAATGACAATACAATCGCACACAATTTACAACATAACGAATAACCATGGTTATTTTACATTCAGAACATGCATAACTCAAATTTATATTTCACTTAAATCTAAATAAAACAATTCTTCGGGAATATTTAATAAATATATTAAACATTTATAAAAGTTGCATAACACATTAAAAATTCAGGAAAGTTATTGTGCATACCAAATATTATTTGAAGAATAGTAAAGAATAGTAAAGGAAAATATGCATTTTCGAATCTTTTCCAAGTTTGCCTTAATCATATTTTTAATTCTCTTGTCGTGCTTGGATCTATGTACGTGACTAGAATATGTTCTCTTAATTTACATAATTTTTTATCTTCAACACCCTAATATTTACCTTCGTGTAATCTACAAATGTTTAGTAGAAGAAATTCTAAAATATCAGTTTCTTTGTATTTAATTTTTTCATACTTTTGCACTTGCTATAATTTTTCTTTTATGTTCAACTATCGAACTTTAATTGTTTGAAATTAGAAAAGAATTGTTAAATATGTACCTACATTTAAATTTAAAATAATTAATGAAACGCAGGAGAATAAATTAGTATCAATCAAACAAGTGAATTTCAATAAAGTACATTAACACCCATAGTTTAGTAAAAATTTGAAGTATCAAAAATGATAAAGTTACTGAACTTCAGTAACTTCATTTTAATAAATATAATTCTAATTACATTTGTACTTCAAGGACTTTTGCTTGAAATTGGTCTGTACTAAACAATTTAAATCTTATTAAATTGTAATCCGGAATTCCGCTGAGCTTTCTAATTGGATTTCGCTAATCATGAAAGCCATTAATTAATCAGAGCGAACACTAGGTAAAAGTGAAGATTAACATTTAGCGTACGTGTTCATTATCTTATCCGATCGAATCTAATCTGCAGTTTTACACTTCTGAATGTTCAATCTTCTTACACAATGGATTTACAGCTATAAATATTTAATCTTGTATTTTTATCTATGCAAAAATAGTATATCATGATGAAATGAAAACATGGTTACTAAGAAACAAGTGATAAAGCTTACACATTTATATTTCATGTAATAAATCAATCGTTTAATAAATTGGATTCTATAAATGAAACTTTGTACATTTACGTATGTAAATTTATCGTATGTTATTTTTGGAGGCAACAGAAGAATTTTTTAATGTAAACGTACAAAATTAAAATTATACATAAGTTTATACGTTTGTGTTAAGATGAGAAAAAGGACTTCTTCAGGTAAAAAGTTGAACAGAAGTAGAAATTAATTAAAATGACTAAAATAATAATTACAGTAATGACTGAAATTAACAAGAAATGTAAATAATTACGATTTCCTGTAGTTTCTATGCTTACGTATTTTTGCACTAACTAATTTCACTGTGATACAAAATAGTAAAAAATTGTATGATACTGTGACAATAAATAAAACATGCTGCGGTACTATTAGCGATAAATACACTCTTATTATTATGCAACGTTGTAAATTATCGGTTGCATAATAACAGGAGATTTTCCAAATCGGATAGCAATTTGCTAATTATGCACACAGTAAACTGAATTACATTATTTAACAGTGGCGTAATTAGATTGCTATGTACACGGAAGCATCACAAGATAAATATAAATATTTATATCGAATTTAATGCAAAATTTCAATAAATATCAAAAAGTGATCTTCCCATAAACTTCAAACACAATTTGCTCACATTATTATTCACGATGTGCTCATATTTTGAAACTTGCAAATATAATTGATTCTCTTTCCAAATATTCGTTAAAATAAAAAATAGAACCGTGTGCGTAATTTCATTATGAAAAAGAACATCCAGGTGTTGATAGAATAACACATATTTGCCTTCGAAATATTTGAAATGTCAATCGACCGAGATACAAAATAAAACGAGGCAATCTTTCGTGTGCACGAACGTAACATGATACGTGTACAAGTCAAGTAGAGGAAATTCAAGGTATATCGATCACTCAATTGTATTGATGGGAGCCAAGTAATCAAGATGGAGTCAATATTCCATGATCCGTTCTGCCTGGAAACCGGTCTACCCAACGTGTAATTGGGATCAGTGCTTATCTGTTGGCTCACACCGAGTTTCAGACCCCTTGCCAACATTCCTCCCTCTTTGCCTCTCCAACGCCTTCCTGCAATTCGTATATACCCACTTAAACCCTCCTACAGACTGATTCAAAACTGCCAGCTTCCTTAGAAAGTGAAACGAAAGTAATTTAACTTTTTTACTGTCTAATTTCACTTCGAGGAATCAACCGTCACAGCAATTAAGTCAACTCTTAAAAACGCGGCGATGCAGGACATTTTTAAACGACTGAACTTTCCTTTTTTTTATTAAACTTTTTTAATAATTTTGTTGTTGTATTGGGGTAACTTTTGAAATATTGTTTATGTATATTTTGAGATTTTTTTTATTAAATTTTTTTAATAATTTTTTTTTGCCTCCTACGTAAATCAGTATTGGAGTACATAAAATTAAATTTCTAAAATATTGTGTACTTTAACATTCACTGTAATGATTTTAAATTTTAGTTAAACGATTTAAGTTTTATTCACTTTGAACGAAATCAGTGTGTCAAATATTGTGTCTCTTTGTGAGATACCATTTTCTGATTATGGCTGATTAACTAACTTCGTTTAATTATAAATATTAATACAATTATTTAAAAATTTAATTCTCTGTTATCACAAAAAATTTTTACTATTACAAATGAATTCCATGAAACAAAATCATTGAAATTTGTAAATTGGGAAAGTTAATCTAGTTAAGTTAAAATTGTCCTTTTCTGTGCGCACACATGTATAATCTGCATTAAACCGTTTATTGACCCTGCGATAATTGAGGACTAATGATAAAATGCATATTCCTTAAGTAAAGCGGACGGAAACGAAGCTCCACTTTAACTTAAACTTTCACTACCTAAAATCTCGAACCTAACCACTCTAAGGTTGCAAACAAAAGAAGCATGTGGGTTTCAGGTCCTAGTGGTTAGGTTACCACGATGTTGCGGGATTTCTCCATTTTTGCGGCCAGGTTCCCTTTACCTCCATTTTCTGACTTTTGTTTACACGTCCTTCCAGTACATCGTTGCTTACGTTGCATACTCCAAAAATATCCTTTACCTACAAGAAAACTTCGTAACATAAATTTTAAAAAGTCTGAAACTTTTCAAGAGTGCATCTCGAACAAAGAAAACATTCTTTTAGCAATAAAACAACGATGTGCAAAATCACACTGTACTTCGTATTTATAAAAAAATCTCGAAAAGTAATTTATTTAGACAGCAAATAATTGACAAATTTGCGATTATAAAATAAACGATAGAACGAACGTTAACTGATATCGGAAAGCGATATTCAATTGATGAATTGGAACAACGATAAATACGAGGATCGTGTTAAAAATATTTATTATATAATTTCGAGTTATCGTCGCACGAATTATTTTTTTCCATCGCACCAATTTTACAAGAGTGCATCGCAAGATCCACCATGTGAAAATAACTAACTTAACTGTTACTTTGGCATCCACGTTACCAGCAATATTTGATTTACTTTTGAGTTTTAATCCGATTTTAGCGGCTACGGTTAGAAGTTTTGCCATTTTACACCCAGGGAATGGAATGCAATTTGCTAACACTGAAACTGTGTTTAGTTTGATATACATTTCAGAGTGCAGGTGCTTGTATTGCATGCGTCTGCAGTCTGTCGCGCGCGATATGTCGGACAAAAGCAAACTGTTTCGTGTCAGTAAATTCTCTGCTGTATGTCGATGCAGCAGAATGTGGAGAATGAGTTACTTAGGGTACGTGAAACGAGACGAGTTTGTTGTAGAAACAACGTGTCGCCTTCAAACTTTTCGTGTGCTTTTATTGAATTTCCACGAATCGATACAAACGTTTCAATAAAAATTCCGTGATCTAAAAAATCTTGTTTATCGCTGAACCGATATGTTCAATCATTCAACCGAAATTACGTACTTTTCGCAATGTATTACAATAAAAATTAATAAAGATCTCATGTATGAACTTTAACACAAGAATAAAATACACAAAGATCCTCCCTCGAAATCAATGTAAACGACTCAAATCTTCTGTAAATATGTAACAATTTTCTTGAAGGCAAACACTGAATAATTTATTTGTTAATGGTACGTAAAGTAAATTCGATACGTACGGATCTTAAATATTTGCTAGAATTTATGAGTTGTAGAAATAAATTATTGTTTAAATTTATTTTTGTTCGTTGTTTTCTAAAGATCAGTTATTTATTTTGGAATATTTTGTATTGTACAAAATGTTCTTGTGTTTCAGAGGGACCGAGTTTCACTGTGCCAATAACAAATGTAACAGTCCCAATGGGGCGGGAAGCGGTTCTTGCTTGTGTGGTTGCAAACCTGTCTACGTACAAGGTAAATTTATTATTAAAAATAGTGCTTACTGTATGCTCCGTGAAATTATACACAACCCAGGATTGAATGTCGACATATTTGTTTTGATAGCACTTCACACAATCTGTTTCTTAAACTATTTTTTGAATTGCCGATGTTAATATTTGACAATATTTTTTTTAACCAATTAATGAATAAAAAGAGGAGTCAAAGAAAAATAATGCGAGGAAAAAGAAATTATGCATAAAATCTGAAAATGCGAAATGAAACGTAGAATAAAGCGATATATGCAAATGTGAAGTCCACGTATGTGAAGTCCACATATGTGAAGTTGAGACATTTATTGAAAAATAAATTATTTTCTGAAAAACACTAGAGCAGAACTGTGTTTTATTGTAAATCTAATAATGAACATGCTCCTGCAAATTTCATAATGAATGAATTCCTGCAAATTTAATAAGGAATATATTGCAACAAATTTAATCATGAATATGATTCTGTAAATTTAATAATACGATTTTGTAATTGTATTGTGTTCTTTTAATGCACGTATAAAATCTATTATCACTTTTCATAAAAAGCTATTATTACAACTTTTTACTTTTTATTCTGTCAAATTTACATTATTATAAGATACATACTAATATCTGCGTACAAAATATACTAAAATACATTGCAATATTTTGATGCAATATATACTGAAATATATTGTAATATTTTTATCAGATACATACTGAAATATATTATAATTTTAATATACATTTTAGCGGACATATATTTGATATATTTTTATAAAACGATTGTAGATATATTAATGAACTGTTAACCAAAAAATTTCATTCACAGTATGCAGCGAGTAATACTAACAGTTTGCTTCTGATTATGTTTATATTTATTTTTGTAGTAAATCACTAAAAACTTTCTTAAAAAATAAAATAGGTAGGATAAAAATTTTATTCATTTTTCATGCATTGAAGTGATGAGTGATAATTTATCATGCGGTGACTCTAAACGTCAAGTGCAGGTGGCTTGGAAAGCGAGCTTCGACAATTAACGTAAAAGGGGTAATTCTTCATGCAAAGGCAATTTGAAAATGTGGTATAAAATTTCATCTTCGAAGGGTATTGTTTTCAAGAAAATCAATCACGAATATTTGCTGAACACTTGATTATGAAACACGATTTTTCGAATGAGATGTATCTAGGGTACACCAAAATAGAAAACGTCTCATCTTTTTATAAAAACAGTATTAACTTTTAGCATCGTTACACATTAACGTTTATACATTATGTATTTACATATTAATTGTAAATTAATGATTCCACTATAAATATTACAGAAATAGAAGCACAGTAAATATTTAAAGAGAAGTTTGACAGAAGTTGAAAAAAATTCGAAATAAATCAGACCGCAATTCCGTGTACATAATTAGCAGGATCGATGAGAGTTCGTTAATAAATCGTTCCAGTAGTGTACTTGTTTAAACTTGTATTACATGAGAAAAAAATGATGGCGAGGAAAAATCCGTAGTCGAATATTCAATTGAACGAACAATCGTGCTTAATACGATCGAAAGAAAATTAAATCTAAAACTGTGCTATATTCAGATCGTTGGGCCGTTAGAAATTAATAATTTTCATGGCCCGATTGGTACTCTCCTTATTATCAGATATTGTTTAAGATATCTGCTAACTGCACACATACATTATGTCTATGCGAAATTGGAGGGAAATCGTTGACCCGAATTTTGAACAGTGCTCCCGTAAGAATCGATTCTATTTAATAACTTTTAGCTCGTATAGCGGCATCTGTAGAACAAAAAGCTACAGTTCTCGCATGAGCAATCAACGAACGTTGTGGCCGAAAAACTGGAGCGTAAGCAAATTTCGTTAATTCGCGATTGAGTAATCGTGAATTGCTACAGTGGAAAGCCGTTTGTGCGAAAGAAATTGGCAGTATCATGAAATTTTTACTCGGGGAAATTTACTCGCAATTTTTTATCGACATTCGATAAAACTGAAAAGTACGACATGCTCGAAAACATTTAATTATTTTCTGCTGGTGAACGTGGATCTAAACAATAGGCAATCGATTATTTTTAATATAATATTACAGTAATATATGAAGAAACTATACATTTATATTTTATCATAACTTTTGTGTGGTTATCGAATAATAAGCTTGATGAATGTTTAATTTAGATGAATATTTAATAAAGATCCTCACGATTGATTGATTTGGTTCGATGTCTAATAATGATTTTCACGAATGACTAATCTAGATAGATACCTAATAATAATTTCGATGAATCGTTAATCAAAATGTCTTCCTAATAATAATATTGATGAATGGTTGCTCCAAATGTATATTTAACAACAATTGCATCGATTGATTCATTCAGATGAATCTCAAATAATAATTTTGATGAATGTTTAATCAAAATGTATTTCTAATAATAATCTTGAAACACATTTTATTTATATGGGTATCTAATCATTTTAATGTACGTTAAATTCAGATGTATACCTAGTAATAATTCTAAAATAGTTTCATTCATATCCCTGTTTTTTTATAACTAATTAATTGTTAATAATATTGCTTCTTCGTTTCCTATACTATACTATCTAATTAAATTATATTCACTGAAACAGTCAGAACATTATGTCATTCTGGTTTTGATAAAATTTTCATATGATCATCTGTTTGCATATTAAACAGATGTTGATACGTCGTCAAAAATCGAAGAAATGTAGCATAAGAATAACACGACTAAAGTAAAAAACACATTTGACGATATATCTCGAAAATCGTGTTCTGCAGACTAAACTGACAGATCGGAGAGTTAAAATTCTACTATGTAAGCAGTTTCTGCAGCATCCAAATTGACACAAATTGTCGAATTTGTATTTAAATTGTATATCAGAAATTGACACATTTTTGCAAACTTATTGTTCATCGAAGTTTGTCTACGCGAACTAAAGATCAGTGCTAAAATTATGAATCATATGTAATCTTCGACATCTAATACGCAAACCTAATATAATAAAATTCAGACCCAACATAATATCATTCAGACCTAATATAATATAATCTAGACTCAACATAATATCATTCAGACCTAATATAATATAATTTAAACCCAGTATAATTTAGACCTAACACAATTCAAACCCAATATAATATTATTTAGACCTAATATAATTAAAGTAATATAAGTTACCAGTAATATAATTTTAACCCAGTATAATTCAAAACGTACCTCAACCTGTTTATTATAATGTTTCAACAAATACAATTTCAATATTTAGTATTTTCTTTGACAAACCCTGAACAACTCGTCAACCCCTATTACACTTCTGTTTCCGGTTACAAACAAACGTCACATGGAAATACAATTATCCTGTTAAACTTACCGTGATAATTGCACGCTGTACTTAAGTAACTAGGTTACAAAACAAAAATAAACGATGCTTTTAAAAGCATTAAGGATGAACTTACACATCGGTGCATCATGAAATCTTTGGTACCAACGTAGTTTTAATTTAAAAAGTTTCGACTTTGCTCTGTTTCAAAGCAATTGGAACAATTCACAACTTTGCTTTCGAAACAATTTGCGCAACTGCATTGAACAGATTTTTTTACCTGAACAGTGTTTATGCATTCGCTCGGAACACGCGTGGCCGGTATGAAATTTAAATAGAGACCGGGATGAAAGAGGGAAAGAAATTAAGAGAATAGAGAAAGCGAATGGCGCTGTAGTATAATTTTTATTTAAATAAATTCAAATGTACTTAAACACAGCAGGCTACCCCGTTTCAAGGTACAAGACCAAAAATCGAGGAAGAGGAAGCGGTATAATTAATGCGAATTCTTGAGTAACTAAATTAGTGGACAAAATAAAGTTTTAACGAATTATGTTTAATTATGCACGCTTATATTCATACAAATTTACCAACTCGGAAGTGAGTGATTTAATTAAAAAGATTTCAATTTAAATGAAACCGGTTAAAATAAGTACACAAGAATTACGCTTGGATAAGGTTATGTTTCATTTTAACTTTCCCGGTGAAAATTTAGAAGTTTCGAATTTTGCAGGGCAAGAAATTCTGCAAATTTGGAAGTTGAGATTTTGGAGATGAGAAAGCTTGAGAGTTTGAAAGTTTTGGATTTTGAGGATTTAAGAATTTGAAAATTTGGAGATTGGAGAATTTCAAGATGTGAATATATGAATTTAGGGATTTGAAATTGTGGGGTTTTGAGGATTTGGGAACGTAGACATCTGGGACTCTGGAAATTTGGAAATGTAGAAATGTGAAAATTTGAGAATTTGTAGGTTAGGTTTGAAAGTGTGGATATCTGGGAATTTAGAGATTCAAAAATGTAGGAATTTTAGAATCAGAAAATTTAAGAATTGGTGTACTTAAAAATTTGCGTATATAGAGATTTAAGAATTTCAAATTTTGTCAATTTGTGAATTTATAAACTTAGAAATGTGGAAATTTAAAAATCTGAAAATTTGAAAATATTGAATGTAGGAACCTAAGAACATGATACTATAATAATTCCATAGAATCAGAAATATAATTACTTCCAGAACAAATATATCTCCTGAATGATAACACTATTCATTAAATTTATTTAAAAATTCTAAAAAATTTCTCTAAATCATCAAAACACAATTCATTACATTAATACATAATTTCAATAATTTTATTTTCACAATTCACCTATTTGAACCAATTATTTCATTTTCAAATGCAACTCTGCACAGTTATACCTGTGCTTACAATTATTATATGTTTAGTTTGTAAGTTCAACAGTGGAAGAACACAACTAAGAATTTAAGCTCTTCAATCGACCTCAAACGTCCTGTATGAAGTTCAAATATTTGGATAGCTGTTTGTTTGACAGACTTAGAGTAGACTTAGCTTAAGTATTCCAGGTTAAGCGAGGATATTGCGCAATTAGGTTTCATGGCACACGATGGCTGTCCCTATCACGTTCCGACTTTCCCAATTCCGTGAAGATTAGAATACCGGGAATATCCCTTTCATCAGACCGAAACGTATTGCAGTCTCTGTAAATATTATGCTATTCCTATTTTCACGAACTATTTTATTCTGCGTGTACCTTAAATTATACCTACTGTGAATTCTATTGTAGACAAATCATTAACCTGTTAAAATTATGAATTCTGAAACAATTTGAGCTTGTTTTCTTTGTAAACGAAATCTTAAGAGAAGATGAAGTGTTAAGATCCTCAAAATATTATCCCTATATCCACATATTTAAATTCTCCAAAGTCCAAAATCAACGAGTGACATGCGACAACTTTTTCGTTCAATATTTTTATTTATATTCTAAGATAGTTTAGTCATGAATTTTGTACGGTGAATTCACTCGAACTTTTCCCGACAAACATTATTTGCACAATAAATTTAAGATTGAAAGATAAATGCAGGCTGTTCACACTTTGCGTGGAACTATTCCGAAGATATCGCGAATGATTTATTGCAGTCCGTACAAAAAAGGTATAGTTTTAACACGTACGAACAGTTAAGACTTCGCTTGATCTGCATTCATATGCATGATAAGGAGTATGGTTGAACAGTGATTTATGAACAGGCGTGCAGTTAAAACATACAGTTAAATGTTAGCAACAGTCTTATCATTGATGTTAAATCGTTTATCTGATTCACGTGTTGTTCGACGTTCATTAATTACAATTTTGGAGATTATCTTGAAAGCTCGAAGCAGGCTTGAACATTGATGTAGTGAAATATTGAATAATGTTCGTGAAATATACTTCACTCGAATTACGTTTATTCTGCTTTAAATATCAAATCCTTTTTTATTATGAATCGCTGATTTGTGGAATATTTCCATAATATAATTATGCTCTGTAAACTGTTATATTCTGAATTGCAATAGCAATGCAAGATGCATATAAATATAAATAAACCAATTAATTCGTGATATTTGCAGAATAGAAATATTTAATATGCAAGTCTTTTATATTTGTGAATAGGTTCATTTGTGAACTCTTAGGAGTGATTGTAAGTATTCTTCTTTTATTTTTAATTATGTGAGGAAAATTTTTAATCATAGATTTTAAACATTCCTTATTCATAAAAATATTCATAAACACATTCGATCATCGTAGTCTTCTAAATTAAGTTCTCCAAATCGAATGAATGTCGATAATAAGAAAAAAAATATAAAAATTCTTAAATAAGAAAAATGAACTCAATTAAAAAAATAGTTTCCACAAAAGTTTCCTAAAAATAGTAAAAAATTGCAAAATTGCCAAAATTGCATAATTCAAACGTGGTGAAAGAATCTTGAAAGTGGCGAGAAAAAATTACTACGAAATATGTACTTTTCGGATGCTAATACCTAACAGTATAATGCTATGCATTACAATGAACGCAACAAGTTGCTGTATTATATTACAGATATTACTTTTGAAACTCGGAAACGTAGAATTTTACTAACTGATCAAAGTGGTCTTGGATCCTATTTTAAATCACAGATTCTATTCACGATTATTACGAAACACCCTTACAAATAAACCTATTTACAATTTTACATTTTATTCATAATTTACATTACTACATAATCGTATCCATAATTTACCTTTTAATTTAAAATTAAATCGTAGTCATACATTGGCAAATCGCAAACCTTTCTAATCACCTCTCTTTAACTTCTATGAATTGCAACGCTTAGCCAAATTTTCTCCGACGATATCAATAAAAAAGATATAGGCACTAAACTGTAGAGCAGCGTGAATATTTGAAAGAATCTGCTGGAGATTTGCGATGCTTTAAAGAACAGCACACGAGGAAACTTTGCCGCCCGCGGTGAACACATTTCCTCTTCGGTCCTCTCTCTATTCGTTCACACATTTTCAAGCTGCTCTACACTCCTCCACCAGGATGGACTAAGGTAACCTCGTTCACGGACCGCTTGAAATAGGAAACGTATTTCTTCGCGTGACAAGCGAAATTCATTTGAAAAAATATGAGCTACATTCCCACAAGGATTCTTGGACGTCGTAAAATACAGCGTTTAGGCTCTTCCTGACTCCTATGTTTCAACGCCCTCCACGATGTACTTGTTGTCTGAACGTTCTCGCTATTTTTCTTCGGAAATTTACTGCGAAATTTGCAGCTAACCCTCTCGGTTCTTATGATATGTTATACGTCGAAGTCATTATATAACGGAAATTACGAACTTGTAGCTAGACATTAACCTAACCTAACAAAAATTACAAAGTGACTTAACGTTATTAACAGGGGGGTGGTTTTTTCTGTCTGTCTTGGTATGGTTTTAAACTGGAGCAATTTTATTAAGTCAACACCTCCGATAGAATTTTACAAAGTTATTTATTTAGTATTTCTTAAGAGATATTTTGTAAAATACTTGTTTTATAAAAATCTGCAATTATTGTGTTGTTAACAACTTAATAAAATAAACACTTTCATAAGTACTTTATGTAACCTTCGTGTTTTACCTTCAAAACAGGACGTTTACATAAATATATTCGAAAATGAAATGAAATCGAATAATAGCGATAAAATAATTACAGCTGTGAATGTTGACACTGCAGAAATATTACTAGAAACGAATCAATTATCGTAAGTCGAATGTTTAGCACCGGAAACTTGTAATATCGCACATTTATTGAATACGCGGTTTCGATGGCGTGATTATTTCATTTCGCACGTATGCATTGCGTAAAAGCTGTGACGTGAAACGTTCGAATAATTGAAGCACATCAAACGATACAATTTTCAAAATGAACAATTGAAACTGGAGCTGGGATGGTGCGTAACGTCATTGAAAAGTTGGTCCGCGTAAATTTTCTGTTGGAAGTGATATGTTGCGTATCTGTAAATTAAACAGAGATACTGGAAAATCCTCGTGCTAATTATGTAAAATGATATGAGCGAATCTGTGCTAGCTATTGATCGTTACATATCAAAAACTGAATACGTCTGTCAGATTAAATATCCGCTTTCAATGTAACATTTTTTAATTATTTCACCCCTGAAGGAAGACGTATTTTAAAAACAGGTTTCATACGTGGCTATCTATAAATACCAGATATTTAAATGCAATTTTACGATAACTGTTACTGCAATTTCAAGATATTTTTAATATTTTAATCATTTATTTAAACCTCTTCATTTGCGAATCTGATCAATTTCCAAACATAACATGGAGTTACTTAAAAATATTTAAATACCAGGTGTACTGGTTAATTGTTGGAAATTTATACCGGGTGTTATCTCGAATGCAACTCACGGTTTTTCAGACAATTGAAACTATTTTATAAAAGAAGGTTTAAAAAGTTGTAGAGGTATTTGTATATTAGATAATATTTCAACATCTCACCGGAAAACTCTTGTGTCTGTATACTTCAATAATTGCATTTCCTATATTGAGTTACTGAATTGCTCAATGAGTGAAGCTTTATAACATACAAAATTCTGTACGACGGTGCAATGTACGAGTGACAGGAAGGGTTAATGTCAACGTTCCTTCCTCATAGATCGTTTAATACCGGAAGCAGAGGTCCCGTATGGCGGTATCAGGAAACAATATTGTATATTGGATGCTCTATTCATGTCAGAGAGTAAATATCCGTCACATGCAAACTAGAAATTGCATTAAGACAAGCTTTCTATTGCGAAGGTTTCTCCTGTTTCTACTTTGACGTCTACCTAATCACAAAAGCATTTTGCGTGACTATGATTAACATGAAATATTGCTTTCTACGAAAATGACTCCTATAAACTATATTATGTGATCCAATTATGGAAGCTTTTAGCTTGTTTGCACAATCATTTATTAATTAAAAAGTACTCCTGTATGAGTGCTATATTCTCAACGCTAGATTCAAAAACTGTATTTGTATAAGAAATATCTTAGGACTCCATTTATTATAAAATATAACTCTTTCTTGTCGAAGATAGTTTATTTTACTGCAATTAACATATGTTTACAGTTTACGTATCTTCAACGAAGACATATTATTTGCTATTTAAGTTGCATGTTATTTAAGTTACAGAAGAACCGTCTTTTGTAAGAAACAGTTCACAAACGTCTGCAGTCAAAAATAATAAAACAGTAAAATACTAATAATATTAAGTATAAATATCTATATCTAAATCAATATTTATAAAATTAAGTAGAAATATTTTATATTAGTAGGAAAAAGTAAGATGAACTGAATTGGAATATTAAAGTAGATTTGTGAAGAAATTTTAGTACTCTAAATAGACCGAAAGGAATGAGATAATGCATATGTAGAAATAATCGGTTGATTAATATTTCAGTAAGTCAATATTTTGTATGGTTGCACGAAACATGTGAAATGGGTGTTAGAATCGAAGGTGACAATGCGTGTAATGGGCAAAGTGCAGCACGAATCTGTTCTGCAAGCATGGCTCTCGGCGCATTGCCAACATCCTAATTATTCTTGCTCCGTTAAGCTCGTTTAATACACCGATTTGGCAATTCCTCTTATTTTTCCAGTTGCGTGATTCGTATAGCCATACTGGAATCAAATGAATGTGTATATATGTATAAATACTAACGTACAGTGTCCTACATAGGTAGATATAAGAGTACCAGTTCAAGTTGAAATAAATATGCGAATTATGGAAGGTGCTGTGGAGTGAATTAAAAGTTGCTTTACTTTTTAAGGTTCTATGTTTCTTAATTTTTTCAGTTTCTAAGTTACTGAAGTTCTAGGTTTTTACATTTGAAATTTTTCAAGTGCTCAAGGTTTCAAGTTTTAATGTTTCAAGATTTGTAATTTTCTAATTTTCTAATTTTCTGATGTTCTAATTTTCTAATTTTCTAATTTTCTAATTTTCTAATTTCCTAATTTCCTAATTTCCTAATTTCCTAATTTCCTAATTTTCTAATTTTCTAATTTTCTAATTTTCTAATTTTCTAATTTTCTGATTTTCTAATTTTCTGATTTCCTAATTTCCTGATTTTCTAATTTTCTAATTCCCGAAGTGTCCGAATTTCAAAATTTCAAACTTTCTAAATTTTTAGATTTTTGAACTTTTAAATCTCTATTATTCCAAATTTTTCTCTAAATCTCTAAATCTCTTTTTTCCAAATCTCTAAATTCCTCGGTAACTAAATTTCTAGGTTCCTAAATTGTTATGCCCCCAAATTTTTACATTTCTAAATCTTTAAATCTCTAAATTTTTAGATCTCTAGTAACACAGACAGTCAATTGTTACTAACATAAATTGTTCACATCAAATGAAATATCTTGCATTCTACAAAAATTAAAAAATAAGTAATAATATACATTTTTTTCATCGAGAACCGAATATTGGAAATGTAATAGAATATAGGAAATAGTACTTGTCTTTCCAAGAATAAAATAATGAAATGTACATTTATATTTTCAATACACGAAATGACAGTATTGAAGGATCGAACCTGGAACTTTCGGTCTCAACATCTGTATTTTACGACCGTTGCTGTTTACAATTTTCTTTTTAGCGGTTAAAATTGTTAATAACATCATTTAGCGTTTAAAATTTTCAGTAATAACTTTTATCGTTCAATATCGTTTAAAATCGATAATAATAATTTTCTGCGTTTAAAATAATTAATAATACCTTTTAATATTTAAAATTGTTGATAATAGCGTTTAAAATTTTCAATAATAATTTCAAGCATTAAAAATTGTTGGTAATAGCTTTTAATATTAAAAATCGTTAATAATGATGTTTAGCATTTAAAGTAGTTAATAGTAGTTTTCAACTCTTAAAATTGCTAACAGCAGCTTTTATCCTGTAAAATTGCTCATAACAATTTTTAGTATTAAAAACTTCTGATATTAATTTTCACCATTTTTTAAGTCTTCAATAATAGTTTTTATCCTTTAAAATTGTTTCAGTACATAAAATTATTAATAACAGTTTTTAGCAAGTACCTCATCGTTTATTAAAAACTCCTGAATAATCTACCAATCTACGGTAAAACATATATCACACTACTACAGTTTATCAGAGTACTGAACATACACGAAATTCCTCAAAATTCTTTATATTTTGTGACCTGCATTGTGACCTCCTAACCTCCGTTGTGACAACGGTTATCGTATGGTAATTCAAAGATGCGTTCGATAGCAAGACAAGGACAACGGAGTCAAGTACATATGGTCGTTTCTCCATGGTGTTATGAGGAAATAGAATTGGTAATTGAATGTGACTCGCAAGCTACCACTCGTTCATGCTTAAGATAATCCTCGTAAAAGAGATTTGACAGACATAAAGGGTTTTCATGCTCGTACAATAATTGAAAATTCGTTTAAAATTCTTCTATATTCGTAAGAGTATTGATATTTCTCTCAGATTGAAGGTTTGAATGAGTCGGTAGCAACTACGTGCAGAAAATACCGTTTGGCACGCACTTATGGGAAGATGAAAAGAAATCACTTCAGATGGTACCAGTAAAAGCTATATTTCGTTCGCCTTTGATCGATTCGAACCTCTTACCTTTTGATTATTGCCACACTCTGATATAGTAAGCAAGTAATAGATATCATGGATACGGTACTTGAGAGATGAATGCTTAACATTTTCAAATATCTATCGCTTTGAAACTCAATGGCTTCAAGTACTCTCAATGCATTTCATTTACTTTGTATCACTTAATATACCAATCGATTAGTTCAATGGGATCCAATTTGAACGGTTGAATGCAATATTATTTTATCAACACTATTTGCTCAGTTGAATATGATACTATTTGGCCAAATATTGAATGATATTTAGTCAAATATGACATTCCATTGCTTCAATACGATTATATTTGATCAATCGAATATGACACCATATTCAACCATTTTGCTTAACAAAATTCGTGTACTCTTTACAGTCATATTTTAATACATCAACTTATGCTAAACCAAAAAGATCATTATCGTCTTAATGTAGATGTGACCGTAATCTAGATGTAAACTGTTAATTTGATGATAGCCATTTAATATTCAACATAGAATTCACATGTAATAATAATCAGCACATGTCATCAAGTCGGATCCATAATTCGAAACTAAGACCAATTTGTGCGTTCTCCTCAATCAGTATGCACATCGCTAAATGTAACGGAACTTTGACATTATCTAACTCTGTAGAAGGAGATTAGTATGAACATGGTTGTTCTGCTTCTGTGGCAAAATCAGTTAAATCTTAAATCTGACTTTGTGTACGTTTGTGGTAATTCGTGTTTATGTAGCTGTTACAATAAGTATGAAACTTTGAGTTATCAGTGGTACAAAAAGAGGAGCTATTACCATAAACATAACGGTATATATAAATAATGTAACAATAAAAGAAATACATACAATATATTTATATTTATATTATAATATATTTAAAAATATATACAATATACTTATATTTTTACAATATATGTAAAAAATATGTTAATGCATGTAATGTAATAGAAATGTAATAACTTTAATTTTTATTTTATCACAATTATTTTTTTAGTTAAAAATTGTAATATTTGTTATTGCAGAGCTACGAGAATTGTAATTGTCTTAATTTTTATATGAATTAAGAAAATACAAATGTACTTTTATAAGTATTATTCAAATGAAACTGATTTTATAAACTTTAAAAATATTTCAAGTAACGCAGTGTTAGACGGACATCTCTGTTATGCGAGATTGCGATTCGAGATTCGAATCACGACAATTCCTTACAATGAATTGCGATTAATCCTTACAACGATCTGATGTAATCTTCTGCACTTAATGAAGTAATTAGGAGGATTTAAAAGGACGTGAATCAGAACTGGAACGTTCAACTATTCTGGATACTCCACGAAATATTGGAAGTTTTAAACCTAATTAATTAATGAAGCTCCAATTTATGTTACCAGTTGCTGAAACAGATTCAAATATATAATACTTTGATTCGACTTTTAAAGTTGCACGAAAGTCAAACCGATGTTACTAAATATTATGGGAAAAGACGGAGCAAGAAAATATTTACCTGAATATCAGTTCATAGGGACGTAAAAAGTTAGCACAAAATTGGTATAAAATTAGTGGAATAACTTTGTTATCAATTAGTTAAATTAATCGGTAAACAGTAAGGGAATAGTCCTCAGTACAAGTTTTTAGCGATACAATAATTTAATGATTTTTCGTCCCTTCGTTGATTTGTAGTTTCAAATCAATTCTTTACCGACAGCAGCAATAAGACCCAAGTCGTTACATTCTAACGAGTATTTTTTGATTTATGTTAGTCACATCTGGTTGTCCAAACCTTTAACCTTAGCAGTAGGTCATTCGTTTGCAGTTTTCTATACATGTCGAAGTATTGCTTGGTTTTACTACTTGCTACGGTCGCTTCGAAAACCCAGACCCACTTCATACGTCATTTGTTTTTCCATCTCCACTTGAATTTTAGTTAAACCAATAGAAAATTAGAAACTGTTTTCCCTCACCAATGTCACAAAAATTTTACCCACTCCAAGCTTTTGTGAAACGTAAAACATCTTCGAAGAGACACTCTCGAACAGTCATCAACGTAGCAAAATAAACTCTAGTCGAAGTCAAATTTATTTCTTAGATGCAGTCCACTTATGTTCACTTATTGTGAATCTTAATGATTCCACGTGTCGTTTAATCGTCACTGCTGACGTTACGACACACATACACGAACTTTAATACATTCATTTTCTTTACACACGTACATAAACAGATTTCCAGTATATTCATTAAATAATTTTTATAAATGTTCATTGTGAGAGCTCATTGTAAATTGTGCTGAATTGTGTTCATTGTCAATTAGCTTTTTATTGCGACATGAATATTCTTCTAGTAGGAATGATAAAATTAGACCATTCTAGACTCTATTAAATCATTGTAGCTCTACAAGTTTTCAAATAGCACTCCAGCAGCTATTTCCACCGTCTTATCACAAATGCCAGAAGCTGAGAAAAATACGAGTCAAATATTTCTCTGGGAATTGTATTGTTCGTGAGTTTTATAGTTATCCCTTCCTGATATCCCCTAGTTGCTTGTAACTAATGTTCGACATTATAACTCGTATTGCTTGGAGTTTTTGTTTTGCTAACACGTAATAGATAAGAATGATAAGTCACCAAACGAGTCGCTGAGTGTACTATAAAAACTGTTCCTATTTCCATAGCAGAGGGTTACAGGGATAACTTCTGGTCTGACTTCTAACCACGGTGGAAAGAGGTCATATATTTCTTTGCGGCTTGAACGGATAGATCAAGCGACTATCAGATAATTAAATTCCTTCTGCGCCGGCACATTTTGAATATTTAATTCATCTGTGTCTGATTCCTTCTTTATAAGACCGCGAGAAAAATGCATCGCTTGATTAAAATACCGTAGAAATTGATTAATATCCTCGGTGATTTAAATTCACGTATTTTCCTTACATGACGGGATAAATACGTTTAGGTGGTAAATATTATTGGATTTAAAATAAATTGAACTGGGAAGAAAGAGGTGTAAAATGTTTCATAATTCTGTCTTTATATCAATATTAAAAAAAAAGTACATTATTGCACTTTTACATTATTTATATTACAGCTATAAATATTACACAAGGTAATGAATTAAAGGTGTTTGAAACTTTAGCTTCAGATTCACAAAAATTAGAATATTTAGAAACAAGTAAATTTTTAAGTTTGAAAATTTTTGAATTTTTAATAAAAAAATTTCTAATACTTTAGTTTTATAAGTTGAGAATGTTGGAACGATGAGAATTTAGAAATATAGAAATTCAGATCTCCAAATCATCAAATTTTCGGACCGAGAGATCGATTACCCATCAGTGTCCATAAATGCACGCCAGTTACACGTTCGTGCACTACAAATCAGTTTGGTCACCGCTGATCAATAATATGTGATTGGTCCGTTGAATTATAATTGAAATATGTAAGCAAATATTGTTCAAATATTACAACAGTTGTTATGGTTACTTCATTTATTGACCATTCATTTGTTAGTCAGTTATATCGTTATTAAAATTTATGTACTCGATTATTTTTCAAATTAAAATCACAGAAAATTAATAAATCTCTTAATGCAATCGTTATTTGACAAATTTTAGGTCGATTAATATTTTTGACTGCGAAGAGTTTTTTATTCATTCTAAATTGTGTCTAATTGATATTAGACACAATTATAATTCCTGTATTAGTTAGTATATGTATTAATATTTAGGACATATATTGTTTACTACATTTTTTATTAACTATATTTATTATTTAATACATATATCATTTAGAGCATATATTAATATTCGGTGCATATATTAACGTTCATGTAACACATATACGTTTATTTTCAGTATTTATTGACAGTATTTATTGTCTGCCTTGTTCCGATAAAGTTTTGCTTTAACACTTAATGAAAAACAGTGCTTCAAAGACTGTGTGTTCAAACTGGCGGAAATATCATTTAAAATATACATATAACGTTTGCGAAACCGCCACGAGATTCTCCGTGTATTTGTTGAAACAGCGTTCGATATATGTATAACGGTCCGTTTGAAAAGAACCTCTTGATCATGCTCTGATGGTACGCATATCGAATATTGGTCAAAAAGTACGAAAATTAAAAGCAGTGTGCATCCAAAACAATAGGATCACCGCACCAAAGCAAATTAAAAATTCCTTTGCAATTTACAGCTTTGTTCTCGAGATATAAACAACCCAAAATTGGAAAATCGACTTCCGGCGCACACTCTGATACAACGGGATAACATGAACGCATAACCGTTTATTTGTAACTTTGTATATATTGATTAAAAGACATAACGCAAAATAGATACTGTGAACTGACGATAGCCTTTTATTGAAATTCATATTTTTGATGAAAATTTTATATCATTTTCTTTGTGCAATTTATTTCAGTTTATTCTTTCCAAAAACGACTCGGCTAAAGCAAATATTATTTTACGAGTTGAAAGAAATAAAAGCAAAATAAAAACTATAGCAAATAGAGAGTAAAAAATTAAAATATTTGTATATTCATCGAATACGTTTTTTATTATTTTTAGGATATGTGCTTTATCAATACTTCGATCGTTGTATGTTTACGTAAATATTTAGGTTCATTTTTGAAAGTAGAATTTGTTGTACATGTTAAACATCTATTAACTGCGTGAATCGATATTAAAATACAGTAAATGGATAAACAAAATGTTATTCAATTAAATTATATTAAATTGAAGTAAATGCAGACATTGATACATATTGATTAATGTACGAGGACAAAACTTTGTAATTTTTCCATGAGCGTTCCTCAAGATATGTTTAATAACACATGAAATTCTAAAACAATTAATAGAAAATCATTTATATAAAAATCGCCCTATAGAAAAGAAACTATAATAAACATTTTTGCATTGTTTTAAAAAATAACAGGGCGGGGTTTTGTTTCATATTTTTGTGATATCAATTTTCCATGATGATTTTACGAATGTGCAATGTATTACTTGACTTTAAACAGTTTAATCGCTGCAACAATGAAAAACAAAATCGTATAATCTGAAATAAATTAAATCAGTTTTATTTGCGCCCGCGTTTCACAATTCGCATGCAAGTTTAATTTATTGATACTTTTTGCACATCGAATTTATTCGGCAGCGATTTGCTATTCGCATCAACTTTAACTTTCACGGGTTGATCATTAACATTTGCGTAAGCGTCTGATCCATCTGTGAATCTACCGATACCATTTCGTCCTTAATTTCCTCATTAATATGCAGTACCCTGCTAAGATCCTTTAATAGAGGAACGGTGCGATCTCCGTTGCGAACTACTTCATTATACGGTCAAGTGTGGGAAGAATTCCAGAGATAGATACAATTACGACGGCATTGCAGTGGAATTAAAAGTGTCTGATTACAAATCTTGCACACGTACGAAACTTTTGCGAAACTTTTACCAGAGATGCAGAAAAGTAGAGAAACGACACTGATTATATAATGTCAAAAGAACGAGCATGACCATTCGAAAACTTTCGTTTCACTTATCGATTTTAACAGAAGAAAATGTTCCTTGCCAAAAATAATGGGCTCCTAATATATCAGT
This sequence comes from Megachile rotundata, assembly GCF_050947335.1. NCBI lineage: Eukaryota > Metazoa > Arthropoda > Insecta > Hymenoptera > Megachilidae > Megachile > Megachile rotundata. Next base: position 12,712,755 of record NC_134983.1, read on the forward strand.
GATTTAAAAGCTGTACTGTACTTTTGTACGGTAACCAAAATTTAAACACTTTTGTACAGTAAGCTTATCGTGCAATAATAAGCTAATCTTATCACCGAAATATGATGCAAGCTATTTTGCTAACCTTTTGGAATGAAGTAACTGCTGTGATTTCATCGTAGTTGAATGTGCAATGGTGTTTGAATATACAAAGGTCTAAAATGAGTGACTGAAATGAGATTTAAAATGAGTATCTGAAATGAGATTTAAAATGAGTATCCTAAGTGAGATTTAAACGAATATGTTAAATGACATTTTAACTATTTTTGGTTTGTTATATATTCTTGTACAAAATCTAAAATATTTTCATTTCTAATTTATTTTACTTACAGCAGGTTTAGAATGCAAGTAATTAAATATCATTTCTGTAGATTCAAACGTTATTCAAACAAAAATCGAACATCGAGTTCTAATGAAAAATATGCGAGATAGAACTTTTTGCACGCACGTTGTTTGCGAACTTCAAAGGTAAAAACAAAATTAAAATGTAATATAACAACTGGTACATAAATTCTTCGTTAAAAAGTTGTAATAAATATAGAACACAGAAATGTCGTTCACCTTTATCGATTCAAGGCTGATGTGAATATATTCAGCATTTTTTATAGAGAAGGATTATCTCAATTTGCCGCACTTATGCATCATTCGCAAGATTGTACTTTTAAATCTTAACTCTCAAATTGCAGGATCGATTTTATGATTGTAGGTACTTACATCGAAGCCACTGCATATTTCATTTTTTAACAGTGTTTATGATTTTGTTACAGTTTGCTTTGTTCACGATTTCAAGTTATTTTATATAACTTACTATGCTGTAAAGTGGCACTTCAAATGTTAAATTTTACAATTTATGTGCTGAGGACTTCAAAAAATTTTTTGTGACATTAATAACTTGTTTTGTATTTATAGGATTTGGGAAATTTGGGAAATTGGGGAATTTGGAGATTTGTGAAGTCGGGAAATTTGGGAATTTGGGAAATTAGAGAATATGGGAATGTGGGTAATGTGGGAATTTGGGATATTTGAGAATTTGGGAAATTTGGGAAATTTGGGAATTTGGGAATTGGGGAATTTGAGAATTTGGGAAATTTGGGAATTGGGGGATTTGAGAATCCGGAAAATTTGGGAATTTGGGGATTTTGGAAATTTGGGAAATTTGGGAAATTTGGGAATTTGGGGATTTGAGAAGTTGGGAAATTTGGGAATTTGGGAAACTTGGGAAATTAGAGAATTTGGGAATTTAGGAATTTGGGAATTTGGGAATTTAGGGATTTGAGAAGTTGGGAAATTTGGGAATTTGGGGATTTGAGAAGTTGGGAAAATTGGGAAATTAGAGAATTTGGGAATGTGGGAATTTGGGAATTTGGGGATTTGAGAAGTTGGGGATTTGAGACGTTGGGAAATTTCGGAATTTGGGAAAATTGGGAAATTAGAGAATTTGGGAATGTGGGTATTTGCGAATTTGGGAATTTGGGAAACAGGAAATTTTAGAAATAAAGAATAGAGCTTCGTTTGCTTTGGATTGACCTGACGCGCTACCTCGTGGGTTGACATAGCTATGTGGTATGTAATAGAACGACAAGCTTATCAGTTTACTGTTAGAAGAAGATCAATTGAAGTCTCGAAACTATTGTCATATAGTTTTGTTATTGTCGAACAATTGAATAGTTTACGTCAGCGTTTAAACTAGAGGTCGCAACCCCAAATGGGGTCGTAAAGTGAAATGTTAAGGTTGCGAAAATTTAATTCGCATGTGCTTTAACGAAACACATCCCTCTCTTTAAAATGTGATTTACTTTCATTACTTTTAGTACACTTGAAAATTCTTAAGCTACTTTTCTTTTACACGTTGCTTTCCAAAGAAACAAATTACTAATTGAAAATTTCTATTTTCATATTTTTATTTTAATTTGACTTAAATAATTTTAATGATAAAAAGAGGTCTTGATTGAAAATAATTTAATAAATTTTGTAAAGTATACATATAATAAACGCAAATAATTATTTATATATGCAAGTCTCATGCACATATACGCATATATTATTATCCGTTAAAATTTTATAGATCTTGTTGCATCATTTTGAAAAATTTTGTCGTATGTTTCCCGTCTAATAAAATATACCGAAAAGACGAAAAATTCACAAAGCTTTAAGGTTTGATTTCACTTCCTTAGAGTGAATGTGAGTGAAAAAGGAAATCGTCCGTTGCATAACTAGGTACCCTCTACAAGCCCATAAAAGTTTCGTTAAAATGAGAATTTCCGGGAAACCTTCCTCGTTAGTTAGGTGAAGTCGAATTCAACCTGAACACCATTTCTGCTATTTTCAAACGGGATTGGAAAAGTTATTACCTCACTTTATTTGCGTTTATTTACATAATAGGGAACAATACGTTTTTTATGCTGATTTTCTCAATTACATTCTGAAAATTATTTTTAAATTTTATTTTAAGTTTATGCAAAATTAATTTTTGTTGGATTTTATTGAATCGATACATTAGATATTTAAAATTGATATATTTTTATATATCGTGAATTTATATTTTTATGCATCTTGAATTTATATTTTCAATATTTTAAATTGTCACTTTCTTAAATGTCTTCGATAGATTTCCGAATTGATATATTCAATTTACTTAAATCTGAAATGAAGTAATTGTAAAAAATTATTAAATAAAATTAAATAACAACGATAAGATTAATTTGTAAATTTCTTTATTATTTTTATTCTGTTTCTCTTTCCTCTGTTTCATTTTATTTTCAATTGAAATGCTATTTATTACAGCAATTTATTTACAATAAAATGTCAACGTCACTTAAACTAACATTGCTTCCCAGCTACAAATGTTTATTCATAAATACCTTAATAATTACAAATTATATATAAAGCTTTTACTAACAATTCTCCACTTTTCTATAGAATTCATTACAAAGCTAAATAATCACTTTAGTCGATTAACCTAGTTTCGTCACCTCATACAGGGTGATTCAAATAATACGTCGCTTACAATCTCAGAAACTCGAAACTGCGAAGCGAATTAATAAATAAGTATCAAACTAGTCAAACTATCAAATAAGTCACAAAATTTCGACAGTTTACTGAGAAGTACCTAAATGACCAACCGTACAAACTTCATCCAAAGAAACTTCACCGCTGCATATACACCAGTGAAGGTCCAGAAACAAATTCCATTGATCTAAGTGTCCCTGCAAGATTTAAGATAATGAAACACCCACGCTTACCTGTGTTACTCGTAAGTTTGGTATCAAGAAGATTGGTCACCCAAAGTGGTAGATTCGTGTCAGCCTCAAGAATTTCAGAGAACATGACGTGCCTGGAAAGTTAAATTGAATCCGAAAACATTTACGAGAGAAGTTCTTGCCACAAATTTTAAAGCTTTAATGTTTGATTGTCTCCAGTAAAATTTGTGTCAGCTTATTGCATTCAAGATGTAGATGTCATATACTTTCATCACACAAACCTGAAAATGATACTAAATATCATCACATATTTTGTAGGAAATTTTGCTAAATTTATTGACAAAATCGTTTACAGATTGAACTGTTAAGTTGTAGTTAAGTTGGAACTTCTGCAGAATTGCAAAAATAATAAATAATGATATGCCTTTGCGATCCCTTGCGATACAATTATAACCACTATAAATAAATTTTGTAGAACCACTATAACATTCATGTCATCAGTTTGCTAAATACATGAAAGTATCATAAACGTCAGGATAACAGAATAACAATGAAAAATTATAATGTACTTCCCTCGGAGTTCTTTTGGAACACAGAGTAGGGTCTGAAGAAACTGAATTATAATTTGGGTCTGACATAGACCTTGCCGTTAAAGGGATAACGAAGTAACTCCGTAATAGGTTTTGTAAGAATATGTATGTCCTAGGCTTTGCTCGATTAAGGGCGAATGCAAGGGAAGGATTTAACTGCGAGCGAAGACAGGAAGGTTTTTGTTGGGTTCCTCAAAAACTAAGAGCAAATGGCGTGGAGCTCTTTCTTTCGACTTTAACTAAAGGAAGTCTACGTTGAATGAACATTCAAGAGATTTCGTCACTCGATTTAATGCATTCACTGTACATTAAAGAATGTAAATGAAATGTATATATTCATGGTTAGAATTTTAAAAATGTAGAAACTTGGTCATTTAAAAATTTCGAAGTTTAGAAACAGAGAAATTTGGAAAGATGCAAGTGTCGAGATTTGAAGGTGTAGGATTCTGGTAATTTTGTGATTTGAAAATTTGGGAATTTAGGAATTTTAGAATTTGGGACTTTGGCAAATAGGGAATTGGCGAATAGGGAAGTTTCGTACTAGGAAATTTGAGAATTTGGGAATTTGGGAACTAGGGAATTTGAGAATTGGGGGATTGGGGAAATAGGTAATTGGGAATCTAGGGAATTTTGATACTTGAGAGCTTTTAGAATTAGGAAATTTTGGAACTAGGGAATTTGGGAATTTCGGAATTAGGGAATTTGCGAACTAGGAAATTTTGGAATTAGAGAACTTGGGAACTTGGGAATTTGGGAATTTGGGAAATAGGAAATTTGGGAACTAGAGAATTTTAGTACTTGGCAATTTTTGGAATTAGGAAATTTTGGAACTAGGGAATTTGGCAATTTGGGAATTTCGGAATTAGGGAATTTGGGAACTAGAAAATTTTGGAACTAGAGAATTTGAAAATTAGGGAATTTGGGAACTAGGGAGTTTGGGAATTAGAGTTTGGGAACTAGAAAATTGGGGAAATAGGAAATTTGGGAACCAAAGAATTTGGGAAATAGGGAATTTGGGAACTAGAGAGTTTGGGAACTAGGGAATTGGGGAAATAGGAAATTTGGGAACCAGAGAATTTGAGAAATAAGGAATTTTAGAATTTGGTAAGCAGGAAATTTTGAAACTTGAAAATTTTGGAATATAAAAATTGGAGAATTTGGAAGATTAGAAATTTACGAACTTAATGTTCCATTTCGGAAATTCCTAAATTAAGGAATTCAAAAATTCAGAAATTCGCAAATATAGTAATTTATAAATCTTATATTCGTTACATATAACATTAGGTATAAAAATACGATTATCTTCTAAAGATAATTTTGTAGTACAATTACTTCAATAAAATATTGGTAAAATTTGGACAAATTTCATCTTCACTGATATATGACGGACATTATTACCGGCAGTAATTCAAATTTTATCCTTTATGCAAATTTCCCCGTAACTAATCAATTCAGAGCTGGGTAGTAACGTTTGATTAGGTTCAAAGTCTGTATTTCTATCTAGATATTCAGATATATAGAGATTAATTCCATCTCAGTAGTGTTATCTTGTAATATCTAAATCTATGCACGCAGTCACTAAGGAAATCTCATTAATTATTCACGAGCAAATATTCGTGACGTGAAAGCGATCACGAATTGTTCCTGTCGTTTAGCGTGCAGCCAACAATCGGTAGAGGAAATCGATAGCAAATATTGGATGCCATTGATCACCTCTATTGTCGGTGTAATTATTTGAATAGTATTTTCAAGTAAATCATGGCTTGCTGTGATACTTGTAATTCAACATTTTTAGCCGATTTGTTTCTGTATTTAACGAGCTTGAAATCATGGAATTAACTTCATAATATTCACAAAAATATTTGGACGATTTACATGTAACTTTACTTATTTTTTAATGGGATTCTGTATGAGGAAGTTTTTTTAAAATATAGAATAAATTTTTCTACGTTAGAAAATGTAAATTTTGGTGGAGATATTCTAAAATTGATATCTCAGAAAATATTAAACTTGGACCTTGTTAATTAGTACTGTTGTTAATTGTAATATGTAATTATTAATTTATTATCGACGTTCTGTATCTTATAAAAATAAGAGTATAATGTAACTTTATTTTCGATGAATATTTACTTCATATTGATAGTGGTACAATTTAAAAAAGTATTTCATAATAACGTCATTCTAAAATTTATTCATCTATTATTAATAATTACGTGCTGTTATTAATCTTCATAAATACATCGCTTTACCTGATAAAGATCTTCTTTATAACATTTTAGTAGCCGTTTAAATGAAAACTGACTATATCGTTTCATAAAAAATTGAAATTCGTATTTTAATCTTTGGATGTATGAAAGTAGATGTGTATCACAAGAATTGCAATTAGTAATAGGAATATTATGTATCGTTTCACAATTTCAGACTTTACAAAGTATGAACTTATCAATACACCGATTCGATATCACTTAGGTAACGGAACACCTAACTGTTCAATACCACTTGCCCAACCAAATATTGACTCCATTGCATTTGTGTGATTACTTACAGACTACAGTATTGCTATTCTACTTGTCTGACCAGCTATGCTCCGATTCTACTGCTTTAAACATACAGATCCTACTTGATACTGTTTTACTTGACAGACCATCTGCTGTTCCAGGACCTCTCGTTGTATTTATTTGTCCTTATTCATACTATTCCGCTTGTCTTACTGTCTGAAATTTATATTCATGGTTTATTCGTTTATTTGTAAATTATAGTCACAATTATGGTAGACGTAAGAGTTTGTAATTTTCTGATGTTCAAATTCAGGTATTTGCGAATTTCGACATTTTTTTATTTGTTGAGTTAAGGAATTGGGGATTTGGGAATTTGGGGATTTGGGGATTTGAGGATTGGGGGATTTGGGGATTTGGGAATTTGGGGATTTGGGGATTTGGGGATTTGGGGATTTGGGGATTTGGGGATTTGGGGATTTGGGAGTTTGGGGATTTGGGGATTTGGGGATTTGGGGATTTGGGGATTTGGGGATTTGGGGATTTGGGGATTTAGGAGTTTGGGGATTTGGGGATTTGAGGATTTGGGGATTTGGGGATTTGGGGATTTGGGGATTTGGGGATTTGGGAATTTGGGAATTTGGGAATTTGGGAAGTTGGGAAGTTGAAAATTTGGAGATTTGGAAATTTGGAAATTTGGAAATTTGGAAATTTGAAAATTTGGAAATTTGGGAATTTGGGAATTTGGGAATTTAGGAATTTGGGAATTGGGGGATTTGAGAATTCGGGAAATTTGGGAATTTGGGAATTTGGGAATTTGGGAATTTGGGAATTTGAGAATTCGCCAAATTTGGGAATTTGGGTATTTTGGAACTTGAGAAATCAAGAATTTGGCAAATAGGGAATTTGGGAAGTAGGGAATTTGGGAAATAGACAATTTGAGAATTTGATAATTTGGAAATTTGGAAATTTGATAATGTAATGATTCATTAATTTGGAAATTTAGAACTTTGCATACCCAGAAATTTGAAAAACTAAAAATTAAGAAATCTGAACGCTTAGAAATTTAGAATTTTACAAAATTAAAGATTTCAGAATATCAAGAATTCAGAAGTGTAGAATTTTATAAAATTTCAAAATGTGTAATTGCATAAATCTAAAAACTTGTAAAATTTAAGATTTTAAAATGTAAAGTACCTACATATCATTTATATTTATTAACGAACACTCCAATAAAAGAAGAACCAAAATAACAACTGAAACTATTTTACTTTATTATTTCATGATTTTAACCCGAGGATCATGTTATTTGTCATGTTTTATCGAATGAAATGAACATTTCGTTACTGATGGAAACACGATCGCTAATGCGTACATTTACCTTAGTCATTGCACATGTACCAGCAGTAATGCTTGCTTGAATGATCGATATGAACATTCATGTATCACAAATCCACGTGACAAATTTTCTCCATTACATTCTTTTCTCTAAATTCATTAAATAGTCCATCTTCAGATTACATTTCTAAACTTTTTAAAAATGTCATTTCACATACTTATTATGAACATATCTTAATGATTTAGCCCCATTTTTCATAAAATTTATATAATTCTATTTATATAAAATTCACTTGCATTACATATTTTTGTAATAAAAAAAAAAAAATCCTGCAAATAAAAAATGAATTGTTCAGAGAACACCAGACATGATCATAGTAATAATGAATAATAAAACTAGTTGAAATAACATTTTTAGTAATAATACACTTAACTTGTAATATTACTAACACTTTGGATAAAACTTTACAACCACAATTTTCTTTTGTATACAAAACTCTCTGATCAAACGATATTACTTCGATTAGACATGTAAGTTATAGAAATTGTATTTTTAATCTTTAACCTCATTCAAGACTAAAAACAATTATCCCAAAATGACAGAAATTTAAAATAAATAATATTTTCACAATTGATACAAGTGAAAATATTCTTACAAAGAGTTGAACATTAGCACAATATTCATCATCATTATCCATAGATAGTAATATATTTTTGGCACAGTTAAATTCGATTAAAATACCGGATACCATGAGCAAAATTGGTTCAATTGGCTGAAGTTAGTCCACGATGGAACAGATAACAAGTAGGATGTTGGCCAACGTTAGCTAACAGTCTCATGATTTCTGTCCTTGTATCCCGTGCCAGAAACGATTATTTTTAACGATTAAAATCCGGCAAAGAAAGGAGACATGTTCCTTATTCCACATTAAGCCGCAAATATATCGCGTTCATATTTTCTTAATTTTCTATGGTTTCGAAATTACGGTTTGAAAAATTCGTTCAACTTTCTTCGCGTCCGAGCCAAGTTAAGAAGTTTAGAAAGATCATGTGCAATTTAATTTTGACCACCTTTTGCAAAATCGGAAGACGATTGAAAATGTCTGAATTATTGCAACATGTAAACAGTGTTCTCACATCGAGGATGGTAAATTGTATGAAGAAAGGGAATTAGAAGAAAATGAAATTGAACTATACAATGATAATAAGATTACAAATAAAGAAAATGTTCAGAAGTTCCAGGAAAGCGAATTAAAAAATATTTGCAATTTACGTAAAAGTGCCTGTTCTCAAGTTCTGTAGGTGAAAATAAAAGTGTACAAGATCATCAAAATAAAATTGCTGCAGATTAGTTGGGAAAAAATAAAAGGGTTTAAGTATATTATTTTAGGTATCATAGTTGTTATTATAGGGTGGTATTATTTCATCTCTTGTGAGATGATAAATCAGTGAATATACATATGTATACAGGGTGTCTCACAACTAGTGTAGGTCCCTGAAATGGGGGGTAGTTGACATGATTCTGAATAAGATTTTCCTTTGCAAAAATGGAGTTTGAAGCTTCGTTTTTGAATTATTAAGGAAAAACAGGGACCAATCACAGCGCGAAGATTACGCCCACTCAGCCATTAGGCCCGAAGGTGTCACTCTCGCGTCTGCGCACGCGTAATCCCCGCGCTCTGATTGGTACAAGACTCTCGTTGGTACTGATTGGTACACTAGTTATGAGACACCCTGTATGCGTAAACGAAGGCCATTCTTACAGGTAGAAACAGTTTTTAAATAGTTGACACCAGTGTTAAAAAAAAGCATTACTTTCTACACGTTAAGATCGGGCACTAGAAGTTTTAGTGTCGTTCTTTAATAATTACTTTTAACATTTCAACTTGTTAAAAGTTAAAGATGCCTACGGATGAGAAAGGATATCTCGTAAAAAGGTGGAAAGGCAAACGTAAAAGATTTCCATTCTCTGTGAAATGTCATTGTCTTATTATTCGTTTCTCGGAACATTAACCGTGAACGTGGTTGGTAGAAACGTTACTTTCATGAAAGAATCGTACGATCTGGGAACATTGAATCCCGATCTCGTTTCGCCGCCTTTTCAATTCCTATTATCTTGTCGACCGAAGAACAATAGGAAGACAAAAAACTGCTCCCGGCTAGCGATAGCAATGAATTTCGATACAGCTTAAAGCCTTTCTGAATCTGAGGCGTAGTCTCGTCAATTTAAAGGAAGAAAGACTCAAACAGGAGAAAAAGAATTTCAAGACTTTGACGATGTGCTTAGCAAGACCTCCGCGTTACATCGATAAAATTGCTTTAAAATGGACATTCAAATGCCATATTATTTTACTTCAATGAAACGGTTCTTCGACCGTTAAATTCCTATTTATTTGAAGAGGCGAATAATTGTGTTTCTCGTTCGACAATAAATACCTAATAAGAAAATACTTGGAATAATTTCTCACACTTTGGCTCTTTGTTTTAAGCTTTGTAAAGACATTTTCACGGATTTTTCTGTCACTAAATGTTTTTATAAATAAATTAATAATAGGCAACAAAAATTAGCTGAATATACAGACTTGTTATTGATACAATGTGCTTTTATTAAATGAAATTATACTTATATTATTTCCACCACTGAAATCCATTTGCTGTCTGAATGAAATAATTCATTAAGATTTAAATAACATATTTATTTCTAAAAAATATAATATATTAGAGATGTTAATAACACATATATAATATAAATAATACACATAAATAATATATAAGTGTATCGATTTTTATTCACTTAAAGAAATCTGGCCAATGTGTTTCAAATCTATGCAATGATTAAATTAACAAAAATGAAAGAGAATAAAGGGAAGCAGCAATTATATTTCGATTATTTGAAATGCGCAGGAAATTGAAGGTTGAAAGCAAATTTAGGTTTGTCCGTGTTGAAGTAACTTCGCAGCCAATGAATTATCGTTATACTTGGACAAAGGAAGAAAGAATGAAGATGAATGTATCTATTGCATAAAATGGACATACGAATGAAGTACAGATATACACACCGATGTTTATACCTACATTAAGAAAGATGCAGAATGATAGATTAAGAATAATGTTTGCATCGATCCTACCGAATGCGATTTAACGGATGTGAAAATGCACTTTTGCCTCAGATACTCGTCAATCATGGTAGCAATTATCATGTTGTCAAGCATTGTATTTCTAAAGTTTTATCTCTGAAATCCACGATGCAAATTAATGCGACTTATTCTGTAAATTTTTCTTCGTTTTTGACAGGAATGGATATCAAATTTTACATCATTCATTAAATAATTAAAAATATAATATATAAAATTAAATATTATTTTCTTTTATTATTTTTTGCTTTTACTCAAGCAGTTTTATATTGTTTTAATTTTTGCATGTTTAACTAATGAAGTTTTATATCCCTTCTGATACTTCCATTCTTAGAAAGATACGAGATACTATGTTTCCATACACGATTAGGAATAATTTAATCTCCACTGTTACTAACACCAAGATCGTTTTCCATCGTAGAGACACGTCGTCCACGGAATCGTGTATAAGATCTTTATGCTTTCTTGTTTGCGTTTATGATGTTATGTTTCTAGATATGTACGTGCGACGAATATGTACGAGTGCATTTGAGCGTACAAACGGCGAATGCCGATTTTATTTCGATCATAAAAGACATAAATGTTTTTAGGGGATGAAATACAAATAGAAATAATTAATATTTTTAATAAAAACACAAGGGCTCTTTGTGTGACAAATAACCTATCCAAAATAAATTTATACGTTTAAAAAGTGTTCACTTGACTTTCTATGTTTAACAAAAATTTTTGTTATCATACAAAAATGATTGTATTATAATTTCATATATAATTCAGATCTGTTGTCAAGGAAAATATAAGGAAATATTTTAACCAGGTAATCATACAGATACATCACAGAGTACATCTATATAAATTAAATGTAGCTGAGAAATCAATGAAAAATCATTTCATCTAATTGCAAAAGAATAATAACAACGAATTTTTTTTAATTTTAATTCGTTTCAGAAATATTTATCGTGAAACAGAATTTATTCGACATCATTCGATATTGACAAAATATCTCATAAAAAACTGTGTTAATTCATATAAGTTTCTTTCACGCCCGAACGCAAACAATCGAAAATATCAAATCCCAATTCGCACCAGTGCACTGCTGTGCACGGTTTACGCATTAGTTTAATGATGTTCCGTCATTATAATTATATTCGTCTCCGAAAAGTTCCATAACTATATATATATCACATATTCATATTTTTCTCGTTCGTTGCTAATTTGAATATTGTTTAAAAAATTTGTTCTTTCAAAATACACTGTCAACAAGGTATGTTATAATAAAGTACACTCTTTCTTTTAACATGCACTATTTACAATTATTTATGTTACATCAAGTCTAGATTAATAGATTCTCACTAAATATTTCGAAATTTGTCAAAAATCTTCGAATACAATTTTCAGTCTACAGATCACGATAAAAATAACAGTTCTTTAACGAAATTTACAGTTTGACACAGACTTTATCAGTTATATATACACATACATATACTGATAAATACAACCTATGATAAATTTTTTAAAAACAAAATTTAACATGTTCATTATGAAGTCGTAATATATTCATCCTCATATTTATATTATGATAAAAATTGTGTTATAAAAACACAATAAAAACATTTTCAGTTTCACACAGATTCTATTAGTCACACATATACATACATGTACTGATATATATAACCTACGATAAATTTTTTAAAAACAAAATCTAACATGTTCATTACGAACTTGTGATATATTCATCCTCATATTTGTATTATGATAAAAATTGTGTTATAAAAACACGATCGATCATCCATTAACTGGCTAGTGATCAGTTAAAATAACGATAGCGATCATAAAGTATGCTTTCATTTTTTTGCAAGATTGAATTAGCGTTTGAAATATTAATAACAATATGAGCCCGAGGGGTACAAAGAATAAGTTAATGTTTTAGGCAGTAAGGAACTGAGTGGATCCGTTGAATCGTTCGCTGTCTAGTTAAATTAGTGCGGCCATTTCCATTACGTGCGATGAATATTTTAATAGCGACGTTCTTCTTCACGTAATTTTCTAGGTTACCGGTCTCCGCATCGTTGTTCGCCGTAAGATTCCCGTAACAAGCTGTACGATTCGTTTCCGGGATATAAACTGAGCGGGTGGAAGGTTGGCAGGAAACCCGGAAGCCAGCTCGTTCGATTTTAACAGGGTCATGAAAATGTTTTCAGTTTTGCGATGCTTTCCTCTGGAGACTGGAATTACGATCTTTTCTCAAGTGGAAAAACTTCATTTCTATGAATATTATGATCTAAGTATACAATATCGGAATAAGAATTTTATCTTCGTATGGAATGAAATCAAATGACTCCTTTGAAATATCAAAAGTAGTAAAGAGTATAGAATGCAGAAACTTGCAGCTTCAAGTCTCCTGAAAAACAGTAAGCTACTTATGTGTTTGATGTAAGTAGCTGCTCGTTAAATGCACGTCTTAACGATCGATCTGTATAGTGCGTTATACCTAACAAATAATGAGTTTAGGTTAAAAACGCAAGTTTGCATGATAATTCTCAATAAATTTTAAATTTTAAATTGTAAATTATTTATTACTTGATGATAAAGTTACTTTCTTCGGTTTAATATGTTCTGTTCTGACATAATTAAAAACCTAATACAAACAATAAGAAAAGGCTTCGTCAAAATACATATTTGAGTTAGATCTGAATTAACTTCTCGTTATATCTTTTATTTTAACGCCCTGCTAATTGTGTCACATTAACATCGTACATACAACAAAGCGTTATTATTTGCATAGCATATAATATTTGCAAGCATACAGCATAGATAATGAAAATCCGATTAACAATAAACGTGTTAATCCGTTAATTAACCGCAAATCGGTAATGTATACATACATTATCTAGGTATTATCACATACATTACCGTATTTCACATTTTGTTCGTATATAATTTCAATGTTCCAATAATGTTGTACCCTTTGTTATGTTAAGTAACCTTTGAATCAATCATTTCCGTTTGAAATCGATAAGTCTGGAATCATGAAATCACAGAAATACTTTATTTTACTGGTCAAGTTTGTATAATGTCGTTAAGTAAAGGAAAATTCATTTAGTGGAAAATGTGCATTGAGAATTTTAACACAGTGAGATTTCAGGAGTTAAGGGGTATGGAGCAAGTGTTGGGACACATATGGGAAGACTTCACAAATTTCGCCCCATCCTTCCCACTAAGAATTATGAGTCAGTCTCTATGTACTCACTGAATCTGTTTTTTAACGTCACTCAGATTTTCCAAGTACCTATAAAAAGGAAACGGTATTTAAATGATTTAACGTGCACTTCATTTGTACCAGCTTTTCATATGTGACATGCTCCATAAAAACGTAATGGACGTGTGACAACTTTTCTAGAAAATTATTACTCGTTTAACACATTACAAGATAATTTACCCACTCCGTATCGACGTTCTATATATCGTGACAAATTTTTAATTACAAAGTTGATCATTCCAGTAAATCATTGGTTACATTGCAAAACCGTGTTTTTCTCAGAAAGAAAAAAGTTCAGGAAGAAATTTGTTAGCAATTCAACCCCTTTTCTACGGAATACATGCGGTGAGCTGAAGTATCACATACACAGCAGTTCTTAAACTTGCCCGCTTCAGGCGACTCCTCGATGTCAGAAGGAATCGAAAAGTACTTGACCATTCTACAAGTCCACGACTTCGCAAGGAAT